>NW_009611475.1:0-646 GCF_000690535.1 Cariama cristata
GACAAAGATGTTAAATAATACTGGTCCCAGTGTGGACCCCTGAGGGACTCCGCTTGTCGCTGGTTTCCACCCAGACTTTGGGTCCTTGACCGCAACTCTTTGACTGCGACCATCCAGCCAATTCCTTACCACCAAGTGGTCCACCCATCAAATCCACGTCTCTCCAATTTAGAGCCAAGGATGTCATGCGGGACAGTGTCAAATGCTTTGCACAAGTCCGGGTAGGTGACGTCAGTTGCTCTTCCCTTACCCACCAAAGCTGTAACCCCGTTGTAGAAGGCCACCGAGTTCGTTGGGCTTGATTTGCCCTTAGGGAAGCCCTGTTGGCTGTCACCGGTCACCTCCTTATTTTCCCTGTGCCTTAGCATAGTTTCCAGGAGGATCTGCTCCATGGTCTTGCTGGGCACAGAGGTGAGACTCACCAGCCTGCAGCTCCCTGACTCTTCCTCTTCCTCTTTTAAAAACAGGGGTTATTCCCTCTTTTCCAGTCAGTGAGAACCCCACCGGACTGCCATGATTGGTAAATTTGATGGACAGTGGCTTAGCCACTTCATCTACCAGTTCCCTCAGGAATCATGGATGCATCTCATCAGGTCCCATGGACTTGTGCACCTTCAGGTTCCTTAGATGGTCTTGAACCTGATCT
>NW_009611475.1:687-1739 GCF_000690535.1 Cariama cristata
TGATCCCTGGCTTCTCGGACAATTCCTCTGTATTCCTCCCAGGCTACCTGTCCTTGCTTCCACCCTCTATAGGCTTTGGTTTTGTGTTTGAGTTTGTCCAGGAGCTCCTTGTTCATCCACGCAGACCTCCTGGTGTTTTTGCCTGACTTCCTCTTGATTGGGATGCATCGCTCCTGAGCTTGGAGGAGGTGATCCTTGAACATTAACCAGCTTTCTTGGGCAGCTCTTCCCTCCAGGGCTTTATCCCGTGGCACTCTACCAAGCAGCTCGTTGGAAGAGGACAAGGTCTGCTCTCCTGAGATCCAGCGCAGTGAGCTTGTTGTGTGCCCACCTCGCTGCCCTAAGGGTCTTGAACTCCTCCATTTCATGGTCACTGCAGCCAAGGCTGCCCTTGAGCTTCACGTTCCCCACCAGCCCCTCCTTGTTGGTGAGAGCAAGGTCCAGCATGGCACCTCTCCGTGTTGGCTCCTCTATCCCTTGAGAAGGAATTTATCATCAACACATTCCAGGAACCTCCTGGATTGCTCCTACCCCCCGTGTTGTCCTTCCAACAGGTATTGGGGTGGTACGAGGACTGAGGCTTGGGCACACGCAGCTGCTCCTATCTGTCTATAGGCCTTGTCTGCCCGGTCTTCCTGGCCTGTAGTGGACCCCCACTGTAATGTCGCCTGTCGCTGCCCTCCCTTACTCCTGGCCCATCGGCTCCTCATCCATCCCCAGGCAGAGCTCCGTGCACTCCAGCTGTCACTGACACGGAGGGCGACACTCCTTCCTCATCCGTCGTGCCTGTCCTTCTGAAAGGGCCTGCATCCTTCCATTCCAACACTCCAGTCGCAGGAGCCGTCCCACCCCGTCCCCACGATGCCGGTAAGGTCATAGCCCTGCGGGCGCGCGCACGTCTCCAGCTCTCGTTTGTTCCCCGTGCCACGTGCATTTGTCCCTTTTCTCTCTCCGTACCGCCTTGTCTTGTTCCCTCTCTTTCTCTGACCGTGTGTCCTGCTGCCCCCGCCTCTGTTCTCCATCCTTCTTCCTGACTTTCTTTTTTCTCTGTA
>NW_009611475.1:1901-3067 GCF_000690535.1 Cariama cristata
CCCCCTTACGCCTGGCCCATCGGCTCCTCATCCATCCCCAGGCAGAGCTCCGTCCACTCCAGCTGTCACTGACGCGGAGGGCGACACTCCTTCCTCATCCGTCGTGCCTGTCCTTCTGAAAGGGCCTGCATCCTTCCATTCCAACACTCCAGTCGCAGGAGCCGTCCCACCCCGTCCCCACGATGCCGGTAAGGTCATAGCCCTGCGGGCGCGCGCACGTCTCCAGCTCTCGTTTGTTCCCCGTGCCACGTGCATTTGTCCCTTTTCTCTCTCCGTACCGCCTTGTCTTGTTCCCTCTCTTTCTCTGACCGTGTGTCCTGCTGCCCCCGCCTCTGTTCTCCATCCTTCTTCCTGCCTTTCTTTTTTCTCTGTCTGTCCTTCTGCCCCAGTGCTTCTTTCTCCGCCTCTGTCCTGCTCCCCATCCCCATCCCCATCTTTTCTGTCTGTATTTCTCCGTGCTGCTGCCTATCCAGTTGTTTCTTGCTGTACCTCCCTGTCCAGCCGGCTCTCCTTTTCCCCCTTTCTCTCCTCCTCTGTCCTGCTCGCTGGCCCTTTTTTTATTTTCCTCCACCTCTGTCCTCTAGCCCATTTTTCCTTCTTGGTCTCTCTGTCCAGATCTGACCCTTTCTTTATGTCTCAATCTCTTTGTCCTGTTCCCCGTCCTTTTCTGTCTGTGTGTCCTTGCCTCTCCTTTCTTCTTCCTCTCCTTTCCCCCCCGCCTCATCTCTCCATCCCTCTGTCCCGCTCGCCAACCCTACATTTTCTCGCTCCCCCTCTCTGCGAGGGCTCCTCGTCTCTATCCTTCTCGATTTCTGTACCTCTCTGACCTTTTCTTTCGAGCTTCTGTCTCTCTCCGCTCCGCGGTTCTCCCCCCTTGCCTGATTTTCCCCTTTCTCCGGCTCTCCATCGCTGTAACAAAAGGGCTCCTCGCGGGGGTCCTTCGGCCTTGGGGGGCTTGGGGTGTGATGCGGATGATGCCAGAGAAATAAAGCCTGAAAGGGCAAGAATGAAGTCAGACCCTGCCCGTGCTGGCGCTGCACTGCAGAGATGTGGGGCCGGACCCTCCGCGGGTCCCGAGCACTCCCCAAAACTGCATACGGGGCCCTGGGGGTGCGGGACTGTGGGGTGACTACACCCCCCCCAGCCCTCAGCATTGCACATGGGGC
>NW_009611475.1:3388-3912 GCF_000690535.1 Cariama cristata
GAAGGGAGTGGGCAGGGTGCGTGGACCCTCCCTGGAGGTGGGCTCCTGGTCACATCGGACCCCAAAGTTTGGGAGGCTGGCATGCACCAGGCAGAACTCAATGCCTGAGACCATCGCTGGGGGGAAAGACACTTTTCACACCCCACACGCCCTTTTCGCATCTAGCTCTTCTTTGTATGCCGCTTAGAATAGTTATTAACAATACAAACGATTTCATATGTATGCAATGGATAACTGTGATGTTTATTCCCAATATTCAAGTTTTGGCAGCGATTGATTTAAGACCTCGGCAAAAGCCCGGTTGCAACTAGCTGGAGCTTGTAAGGAGAAGGAGCTGAAATCAGCTGGAGCATCAGGGCAGCACCGGGGCCTCGGTTCGCCAGAACTGTAGGAAGCAGGAGCTGAAAGCGGATGGTAGGACCGCTGTCTGGAGCACGCCTTAGCCAGAGCCAGAATCACCTGCGGCTCTAATGAGCAGGAGCTGCCATTAGCTGGAGCATCCAGCAGCCAGCCGGGGCTCGCGG
>NW_009611476.1:0-6170 GCF_000690535.1 Cariama cristata
AACATGAGGACTGACAGGGACGTGCTCGCCTGCTGAAGTACATCAAGATGGGGAACAGCAGCGAGGCAGAAGAGCTGGTCAAGCTAATACTGGCACAAGAACAAACGGGTATAAAGTGGCCATGAATAAATTCAGCTCAGAAATTAGAAGGGGTCTGCACTAAGGAGGAAAGGGAGGTTTCCAGCACAGGCTCTCCCTAGGAGTGGGTGCAAGAAACCAAACTGGTTCTAAGGTGATGCTTGGTCAGATTATGTTATACGATACGCTTGCCTGCAAGCAGAATAATTATTTAGCACAGAGACTCTCAGTTTGACAATCCACAAGCTTGCTGAGTCCGAAGCAGGACGGACTGGCTGGGGGGGGGCAGAGAGGGGCGCCGCCCGCGCCCCGGACGGACTGGCTGGGAGAGTGCAGAGCTGGGCACCGCCGCCGCCGCGCAGGAGGGAGGAACGGGGCGAAGATGAAGCGATAGCACTTCAGTTTCATCTTTAGCTGCACCTCACAGCTAGGTGAGGTTCCTGTCATACTTTACATGCATTAAAAGTCACTAAAGTAAAAATGGCTGTGACAGAAACGTGCATCTAATTAATAGTACTATTAGCACAATTCAAAGGATTTCAATCCTATCTTCAAGTATGGATTTACTGTGGAGAAAGAGTGCAGAAGAAAGCTTTAAATACTTATTTATCACCAGCTGACACAACACACTGTCCTTATGATGGATGGCCCTGCCTGGCCCCTCTGTCCCCACTTAGGAGGGAGGCACTGTCCCTTGCTCTGGTTGTCACCTGCACAGCCCAGAGCCCCCAGTCTGGCCCTGCTGTGCCCATGCCCACACAGGCTACCCCGAGTGGGAGCCCCCAGGCTGGAGGTGATGCTGGGGTAGCAGACCCAAGCCGCTGGTACCTGGGTGGACATGAAACCAGGGCCTGTCTAGTCCTCCCAGCCCAAATTGCTTGAACCGTAACAGGGGTATTTTAACATTGTCCTGCTGAGCTGTGTGTCTTCTCAGTTGCTGTGACTAGGACAAATGCATCTCAAAACCAAAAGCATCTAACCCCCTCACTAATGTAGCCAAACCACTCTTTCAGAAATCTTTCTTCTTTACTCTGCTCTTTTCCTATTACGTTTCTCTAATCAGGCAAAACTGAAAATTCCCATTACGCACACAGACTCTCTCACATGATTTTAATTCATGGAGGTAAAAATCCCCCAGCGCAGGGATTTTTCATTGTGTCACAAGGGCCTTAGGTCACTGCCATGCTGTTTTATTTATTAGAGCAGAAAAAGCTGCAGGACCCCACTCCCCAAGATGACTCATGTGACATCTCCAAGGTCAGCGTGTCCCTGTGCGGACTGCTTGGGTAGCAGCCTGCTCTCAGCTCACCAGAGCGCACAGCCCGCGGTCCTGCTTCACTTTGCACTTAGCCACATGAGCAAAAACCATCCTTTTCCACTTCAGTTCTCCAAAAACCTTCAGCTTTTCTCGTTGGAGGAGTAGTTGGCCTGAGCTATCTGCACATGCAGCATCTCAAGACCACATTACATTAATTCATCAGGACCAAAGGAGAACTTGCAGAGAGACTTCTGCTGGTAGGCATCGCAGAACGTTTCACCTTTGGCGAGCGTGAAATGCACCCTGCACGCACTCTGCACCGTACCCACCCATTGCACCCAGGCTAGTGCCGCTCCCAGCTCAAAGCTGGCAGTTTTGTCTTTTAAGTCCGTCATCGCTTTTCTGCATCGCGATCAGTTTGTGACAAATGAATCTGTTTTCCTTTGCCTCCAGAGGCAGGGCACAAAATTAGAGGCAGCTCATTAGTTCGAGATCTCTCTATTCTTGGTCACTTTTCAAATACTCTCCTCTTTGAGAAAAAGCTTTTCATTAGAGCTGAATAGTGAAATAGGAGATCGCAAGTTGAGCAAGAAACCTCAGCAACAGCCAGAACTGTAGCCTGCCTGTTCTTCCTACCACCACCGGATTTTAGACAGAGCTTACATTTTTCCTTCTGAACAAGGAAGGAAGAAGTCTGGAAATTAATTAAATGCAGTAGTCAGCTAGCCATGCAGATACAGCCTATCTCAAAATTACTCAGGCACTTAAGTCTTGTTTAAATGCTAATGAAACGCCTTAGGTGTCAGATAATGGGCACTGCAAAATTCTGACAGAGAGCATCACCTGCGGTCCTGAAGTAAAAAAAGGCACTCGTAAATGGAAAAAACGGCCCATAAATTATGAACAGATTAACAATGCACAGTAAAATGATTCTCAATTAAGCAGCAGTTAATCTAACATTAGCTTTCTATGTGCTAAGGCACTGAGCTATAAGCTGTGCTTTTACTGCACTGCTGCTTTCGCTTTTGCTTTTCTTCCAGAGGTAAGGCAAATATTTACAGTCAGCGTATAGCTGGAGTTCAGCATAAAGTAACCCTCTCTCTAAAGAGGTTCATGTGAATATCATCTATAGCCTAACAGCTTATTTCCAGTTCCAAGATAGCTCTTCGGCCAAACAATTAAATAAATCAGATATGTTCTAAGCGTTTCTGAGAAGCAGGGGCCACAGTCAGCTTTTGACAGGGCGAACTGTTACGCTTCAGTCATGGTGAAGCCCAAACTGCCTGGAACTGGTATCACAGAAGTACTTTTATTTATGTATTTGTCTGGGGTTTTGGTTTTTTGGTTGGTGTTGTTTTTTTTTTCTTTTTCCTGTCCCTGGTTGGGAAAGATACCCAGTGCTGAATTGCATCCTCTCTCGAACGTCCTGTCCATCACAATAACTCCAGTTAGCCAAAAGCCTTCCTTGTGCGGCAGGACCCAGCAGCAGTGGGGCACAGAGCCACCAGCCAGGGGGTCAGGATCCGGCCAGCCAGGCAGCTACACCCACCCAACTCACTTTGGGTCAGCTTTGTCAGCCAAAAAAACCCCATGATCAAATTTACTTTTACTTATCACCTCTTTTTTTCCCCCTCTTAGAGCCCTTTTCTTCCTCCGGCTGTGCCAACCATTTTCACTTTTCGTCAGCCCGTTT
The DNA here is from genome assembly GCF_000690535.1 of Cariama cristata. Lineage (NCBI taxonomy): Eukaryota > Metazoa > Chordata > Aves > Cariamiformes > Cariamidae > Cariama > Cariama cristata. The sequence continues at coordinate 3,030 of NW_009611476.1, forward strand.
TTCCACCATGCGCATTTTCTCGCATTGCTGCTTCTGTAGCTCTCGTCCTCTCTGCCTGCAGTTTGCTCACCATGGCAGTGGCCAGGCCAGTTTTTAAGCCTATTGCTTTCATCAAATCAAAACATTAACAGTGTTGGTCTTCCCACTTTAGATACTTAGCCATTAAAGATCTTGATGTTATAAATGGATTTATGGTCTTCTTTTGTATCCTGATTTCTTCTTTATTTTGGCTTATCAGGCCTTCTTTAATTTTTCTTTATTAGTGCTTTTCTTTAAAAAGTAATATTTACTAATAAAATACTCCTTATTTATACTGTCCCCCAAAATCTTGGTAAATTGTGTAAACAAGGGAAATAAGTGTATGTTATTAGTGGACTCTTTTGTAGTGACTGAGGGAATGCATCCAGCGGTTGGTCATTCCTCGAGAAGCTGTAAGCTAAGCAAATCTGGTTTATTCCCGCCTTCTCAGGTAAAAGAAGGACCACCTATGTGGAGGCCACAGCCTGTGCTACAGGTTAAACATTTCCTCCCCGTGAGTCCAAATCAATGAAACAGCAACTAAATCTTTTCATTCCAGGGAACACAAGAAGCCTTTTGAGGAGCTCCAGGTTACATATGTTAAACATGGCCCATTTTAGGGACTGAAACCAATCTGAAGCTTCTCGGTACATCACAGCCTGGATAGCTTCATCCTCAGCCCCGCTGTGAAGCATTAGACTCATTTTACAGATGGTGACCAGAGGCAATAAACATTTATACATGCAAGGAATCAACTGTCAGATAAAGAATTGAAACCAGTTCTTCCAAATTCCTGCGCAGCTCCTAACTACCGGATTACCCTGCCCTGGGCTGACATAGCCCTTTCTGCTTCTTCAACCACAGTAATGCGCAGGAAGGAAAGAAAAAAAAAAGTAAAAAATTCAGACTTTATATTCACCATTCTTGACAGAGCCAAGCATGTCATAGGAGTAATGCCTTCAATCATCCATGCTCTTACCTCTTGAAGCGAGCCGCCTGCTTAGATTTCCTTTTCCTTAGCGGCAGGGAACGGTTAATGCAGAAATCTGTGGCTTGGTGTGGTTTAATTACAGTCCATCACCTGCGCAGGAAGGGCTTGCCGAGTGATGTCTTTGAGCTACGTTTGACATACACCGCAAACACCAATTAAGTAGGGTTTGGCAGATAAACAGCCAAACTTTCAGAGTGATCCTTGCAGTTATTTATATTAATTAATGTCATGGGAGAAGAGGTGCAGCTTCGCCTATAATCTTTTATGTAATGTATTGCTTTAGCGAGGGAGGGAGCGGGTGCAAGCTGTGGCACGAAGAGTGCTTTGCCTGGCAGGTTGGGAGCAGCCCGGCACACGGGTTTGGACAGAGGTTGCAGGAGGGGAGCAGGCAGCTCCCCTGCATTATTCCTACCAGCACCACTAATAATTCACACAGCCTTTTCACAAGACAAGTCTGTTCTGCAGTTCAGGCATGGGCACAAGGTAGATGCCGTTTGAGGCTTGGCCGCCACGACCCCGTGTCATCTTCGCCACGTCAGATCACTTCAGCCGGTTCACGTACCCGAACTGGTACAAAAATGAACGTAGTCCAAACTAGTGAAACCCCAGTGCATCAGCAGGTCCAAAAACACATTTACAAGCATATGGAAATAAACTGAGGAAAAAAAAATAAACATAGCTTTCCTGTTGCATTGACTTAACAGACCTGGATTTTATAACTATTTAGATAAATCCATACAAAAAACCTCTGCATGCAGAGAAATCCCTCTAGACCTTTGTAACCACCTCTAGAATTATATTTATCTGGGGGAAAAAAAAAAAGAAAAAAGAAACCAACCATGAGAGCAGTAAGATCTGAGGACAGGTCAAGGAGATCTTATTTTAGCTGCTGCCCACAAAAAATATTAAAGCAGCTAATAGCTATTCCCAGAGTAAATAAAATACATCTAATATTTACTGACAGAGGAGAATGGGGAAGGGGAAAAAAAAACCACCAGAGAAGCTTATATTTATACATTTTAAGAATTTGGACTAAATTTGCAGCATATTTATGTGTAAATTACATTACAATGATTTATTTGTGGAAACACCAGTTCCTTGTTGGCTTTGCAAGGATGGCTGCCACATAGATCTGGATGTCACTGACTGAAGAATGAAACCCGCATCGTGCCAATGTTTTTGGCTGAAATGCTGTACATAAGTTGAGACTAGCAGGAGGGACGGGAGGGACCATAGGCACCTAAGAGCATCCTGCATCCCTAGCTGGCGGTCAGGAACTGTCGCCTCTCTATGCGCTCCCTGGGTGGATCCAGGAGTCACACAAACACCAAGAGTCAACCGAGCCTGAGCCTTTCCCTCCTGAGGTGCTATAGCATTTCTTCCCAATTGAATTAACATCTTAAAAGCGCTTGCGCTTTTCTGGTCCCAGCTGTTCCCATCGGAAGGCTGTCCTCACCTCTGTTTGTTTTAATGGCCAGAAACCTGCATCTTATTTCCAGACTAATTTTAGTCACAGACAAGTTTAAATAGTTTTTCTCCCTCACCGCTGTTTCACTCCCAGGTATTTTTAGATGGAAACCATATCCCCTGTCAACCCTCATTTTCCTGGGCTGAACAAGTCGAACTTGCCTTGCCTCCATTTGTAAGGAAAGATCATGTCACTCCTGGTGATCCCAGTAGCCTTTCTTTACACCTGTTCAGATTTGTATTTTCCTTGGACACGAGACATCAAAATTGTAGATAGCGTTCTGAGGACACCTTACCGATGTCGTATTCTGTAGTGGATTTAGTGTTTCCACTGGAAACATCTTGTTTGACATGTCCCAGAATGACATTTGCTTCTTCTCCAAAGAAAATCATATCAGTGCCCTAGAGGTACCAGAGAGTTGCCCAGTTGATTCATTTTTTCCTACTTTTCTTCCCTTTTCAGCTTACTGATAAGTAATCTCCATATGTGTGCTTTTGTCCTACACATGTCTCTATTTAACTTCATTGCATTTTTGTTCTTCCCGTAACATTTTTCAGGTCTTCCTCCCTCCTGACAGTGCCTCCCAACTTTTTGTCATCCACAAACGTCATCAACAAACTTGTAGTCCTTGTGCCTAGTTTACCGATGAAAACATGAAGCAGGA
>NW_009611476.1:6201-22724 GCF_000690535.1 Cariama cristata
AAGACCTTTTAATTTGATAACCATGTATTTGTGTAATTATATATATGTACATATATAAACTCCATTAACTACCTTTGTGCCTGGTACTTTTTGTTGCAGTATTACCTGCTGCAGTCTTCCTGCTCACCTTGCATAAAAACGATGGCCTTCAGCAGCGTAAGGATTGGAGCAGAACATCAGATGGTATCCTAAAGCCCAGACAAATGGGATCTGACACATTCCTTTTGTTTGTGATTGCAGTAACAAAGAAAGCTGTGAGGTTAGTCCGACACGAGCTGCCCTTGGCGAGCCCAAGAAGCGGTACTGGGAGGAAACGGCAGAAGTGCTGCAAGCGCTGTCTGTAGAGATGTTCAAACTGGAGTCAGTGGGAACCAATGGCCACTCAGAGGTCTGAGCAAAGAAGGAAACAGAGAGCACCAATATTAAACTATAGAGAAGTTTCGCGATGTCTTAGACACAAAACATTATCATGCCAATATTGGCAATTCAGCAGAAGCAGAGAACTTAGCAGTGTCATAGAATCATAGAATAGTTTGGGTTGAAAAGGACCTTTAAAGGTCATCTAGTCTGACCTCCTGCAATGAGCAGGGACATCTTCAGCTAGATCAGGTTGCTCAAAGCCCCATTTGTTTCAAAGCAGGACAGGGAACAAAAGAAAGATGGGGAAAACAGTATTTCAGAGTTTGGTTTAGGCTGTTAAAGCAAGGGTAAAAAAAAACACTTTTAACACAGATTGAGGAAAGAGAAAAAGAAAAACAAAGCTGCTGTTGAGAGGTGAGTATCTCTCATCCATGCGTTCTATCAGCAAGGTAGTGGCCTAACATGGATAAACCACAACTGTGGATATCTGGGTTATTCTCCAAGAGCTTATTTCTTATACCCACCTATGGAAAATCATATCAGCCAGTTCCTGTAGAGGATGAACAATATATAAACAACTGCAAGTGAAGCAGGACCTAATGCAATTGGCTTTACATGCCGCCTTGTGTGGCCCTCAGCATCTATGCAATTACAGGTGGGACATATAGTCAGATTAATCAATCCAGGGATAAACAGGGAGCTGACAGTACTTTGGAGGAGTGTGAAGTGCCTGCAATGTATTAGCTGGGCGCAGGCCTGCACTTTTCCTTCTCTTTGTATGAGGACAACCCTCCAAAGCACAGTGATACAATCCTCTCATTCTCTAAGCTTTCATTTTAAAGAAAATATGACAGTGACAGGAGGGTGGCATCAATCACCTTTGGCACGGCATACGTGTCAAATGCGTGACCCAGGCTGCAAAGCAGTAGCTGCGGTGTCTGTGCTACATGACAGAAACATATACTAGAGACTAATTAAAACAACAACTAGAAAGCTGGCGGAAGGAAAAAAAAAAGTGAAAATGAGAGGTAGAAGAGTGAAAAGTTTCAGCCACCACCCATTGCCTCTAAACTCCTATTATTTCTAAAAATACAAAAGCAGCAAGCCAGTAGGAAATGTTGATGCCGGTAGAAAACTTTCAGCAAAGGAAGGACCATACTGGTGCCCAGTATAAAACCGAGCCTCCTGAGCACTGGGGTTGAATCAGCCAGCCACGTCCTAATGCTACTGCTCAGCTCCACCATCAGCTTGACTGAAGCTTCAAAGCCTATTCAAATCAAGCAGAAAGTTTCTCTGGCTCCAGTTCCTAAGTTTAAAATTGGCACTGGGCTTTGTCTCGCATTTCGCCTCTTCCCCAGCCCTGTAGCTCGATACCCCTTGTTAGCCCGCCCGGGATGGTTTGTGTCCGTCTCTCTGGAGAACATTTGTCACCCCGGGATTGCTCCAGCCCCTGCTTATTTCGCGGAGAAGGAATTTTGGCAGCAATTAGCTGAAGTGCGTTTCTGGACCTTCAGCCTGTTTGTTTGACCTCTGGAAGTAGGTGGCTAATTCAAGGACAATAGAAGCTGTCGTGTTACCTGTTTCCAACATGAAATCAATCAGGGGAGAGCGGGAGTGAAGTCAGTCTTTCTGTTTTGATAAGAGGTTGGCCAAAGATCTCTGGAATGAGAAGCACTCCAGCAGCCACCCGGGTGCAGGGACGCCTGCTATTTATATACCTGGGGGCAGGGCTGGGGAACAAAGTGGTTCTTCTGCTTCCATCTTATTTTTATTTGCCTGAAACTGAAGGGGAAGGGCACAGTTTTTATCATCCAGAAGCATGCATGGGCAGTGGTCTTTTTTTTTTCCTTTTTGGTTAAAAAAAAGTTATCAGTATAACATTACATTATATACATATTATTATTATATGTCTGTTGTTTTAACTTTCGAAACCAGAACCACTCTAAAGACAACCCTTTTAAAAAAAAAATCCTTTATCCCATGTGTAATCATGAGGTACCCAGTTTGTGCATCGCACATCAGCAAACAGAAGACTGCTTCACTTGGAAACTGTTTTCCTTGAACAACAGAGTAAAGGGGATAGCAAAGCAGAACAGCCGAGAGAGATGAGGCACGCTCCGGTTCGAATTCTGTATGACCAAAGTCACATCAAATCGCACATCAGCAAACAGAAGACTGCTTCACTTGGAAACCGTTTTCCTTGAACAACACGGAGTAAAGGGGATAGCAAAGCAGAACAGCCGAGAGAGATGAGGCATGCTCCGGTTCGAATTCTGTATGACAAAAGTCACATCAACAGTGTTCCATAGAGTTTAAATCGCATGCAGACCTATGTTTGAAACTCAATTATACAAGGACTTAACACTAAGTCTCGTTGGATCCAAGTCATCCCAAAGGCTGGGATTTGTCAAACCTAACTTACATCATTGCAGCGGTTTTTGCCTGTGAGAAAGGGAGTGGTAGCGTTTAATTTCATTCAAAAGTGCCCTTTTCCTGTTGACAGAGATAAGCCCCAAGAGAGTCGCATCCAATTCTCCTGTGCTAAATATGACAGAAAAGAGTCTTTGGGAAAAGAAGCCCAGCACGAAACTCTAGGGAACACTAATTGTAAGCTTATTTTAAGCATCTTGCATGGTCTGAATAGTTTACAAGGCTGTTCCAGTTGCTGAAAAGTCAGAAGTCCTGGTAATAAAGACCTTTGGGAAACTGATCCATCAGTTTTACAAATTTACAGCACTGCTGGAAAAGGGCCAGCGAGCTAGTCCTGGAAATGAATGAAATATTTCTGTATTACCTCATATAGCTTGCAACACCGGAGTAGCCGAGTAACTTGCAAGTGTTATTGCATTCATTGTTGCAGTATCTGAATAATCCGGCAAAGTGCAAGCACAAGCGGCTATAAAAATAGTTTCACCTCTCTTTTGTGAGCAGGTTTTCCACCACTCCTAGCCTAGCAGGGAAAAATCTCCTCGAAAAGCTTCCCACCCAGACCCTAAGCGTGGAGCCTGGCCCTGCCCAAGGCAGGTTGCTCTCCCGTTCCCCCCCAGGCTGTGCCCAGGCTGGCTCTAGCAGGGCAGCAATGCTCACCTAACCTCCATTCCTGTTTCTCAGCAGACTAGCCAGTGCATTAATGACAATTTTCCAGGGAGACAGAGGCACGTACAAGAATTACCAGGTTAGCCTCTATGGGCTGGCGTCCCTCATCCCACAAACCAGGTGGACTGAGACAATATGACCCAAACATGTCACAAAGGGCACTTAGGAGCCATAGGAGCTTTTCATTAATAGTTACATGGCTTCTAACTTGGGCCTTCTCATAGATTATTATGTTATTTTTAATGCTTGCAGTCACTGGCTATATATCTGTGTTTTCAAACAAAAGCGTGGCTCCAGCCCAGAGGCTTTTTGCAAAACAATTTACTGCTCTTTTCCTCTCCACCTCCTTTTTTCCTTCCCTCTCCACCCGCAAAATTTACATCCAAATTCAGTTATCTCTGCTTAGGTGACAGGAAGGGCAGAAGCAAAAAAAGAAAATTGATTATAGATTTAAGAACACAACACATCGTGTGTGCAGTACATACACAGCATAAAACACAATGCTGTAAGCCAAAATATGTGCTAGGAGCAGGCTATTCCGACTTATTTCAAAATAGTTGTTAGAAGAAAAAAAAAAAAGATGAGAGAAGCTGATTGCAAACAGAGGGAACAGACCGCATTTTCTACATCTCACCAAAAAAAAATAAAATGCTTCTAACCAGCTCTATTTACAAGAGCAAAAACAGCATGAGAAATGATATTTTTCCTTCTTGCACAAATCAGAACTTGACTGCCGAGAACAATACGCCCCGTCCCTCAGCGTTAACCTTACAGCCTCGGGCGCTCTGCTTGAAATGCCTCATAAAGCAAACAAACCCTTGGAGTGAACCACCTCCTTATCAGCTCAGCGAGAAAGGAAGAGGTAAAGGATGAGCAACAGCAGGAAACTTGCATTTCATTCCAGTGACGAATTTCGACCAGCCTTTCATTCTGTCGCTGGAGATACAAGCACTTAAGAGGACCACAAAAGACAGGGATGAACGTACACAGCTCCTTGTAAGGAGGAGAGAAGCTCTCTTTTTGGCAAATACACTCATTTCCACTGTTCAGTCATCAGGATCACCAGACAGAGGGTGTGGGCTTATGTTTTTTCTTTTTTTGGATCTGTCTAGCCAGACTTTTGCATAACTTCCCCCACCCTGCCTTGCTGATCTCTCTGCAATGATTTGGGCAGTCCACCTGCACAACTTGCGTGTTCTGGCTAACCCAATGAGGGATTTCCTAGGAAATGAGCTGTGTCAGGAGTACCTTAATCCCTGCCTAGGTGCATCATCTATCCAGGGGCTGGGGCAGGTCCCCGCATCGGCGGGGGCAGCTCTCATCACCAGAGCCAGCTGCTGGGGCTGAAGCAGCCTTGAGCAAGGTGGGCATGCCAAACCTTGACTACAAAACCCGTGGGCATCTCTAGCAGGCAGGGATTGTAATCAGCTGCTTGAGATGGTGTTAGTGAGCTCTGACTTAAGAGCAAATGCGTGGGGGGAAAATGGTGAGCTTAACACCATATATAGTTATGCAAGCCTACAAATATGAAAGACTATAGAGAAGCTTTTCATATGATGGAGATAGATACAGACATGAATGAAAGATAGGACAAAACAAAGCATATTGGCTAAAACCAGGTACTGTAGGACTCACTCTATAGCTCCCCTGGGTAGGAGTCCCTTTGCTAGACTATGGAAATGAAGTAGATTTTCTCTCCCCACACTTCAGGACAGCATCAGATCTAGGACTACTTGGGAAGCTATTAAACAAACTGCAGGAAATGGGCACATCTACAAAAAAAAATTGAAAGTTGGTAAGAAACTCCCAAATGGGAATTTTCACAAAACTTTGTAATAGCGTTGAGAAGGGACATATGGGACTGCAGGAAGGCTTCGTGCGGAGTTATTCAGGGTAAGTTTTGAAACAGAAAGTATTACATATCCCATTGGCTGTGCTAATGCAAAAAAAAAATCTGTTTTCTTTTTGATGATAACTAGCTAGGGAGGTATTCTTAACCTGGAGAGAGGGTGGAATAAATTCAGGCTGGGCATTGGCAGCCTTGCAGGACCAAAATCCTGGAGCAAACTTCAGAGCAGCTGGAACAAGGCAACCTCACTGATTTTTCTGGATGGCATTTGGTCTGTTTACAAAAGACTGTGTAGTATGAGCAGAATAGGAGAGTGGTGAACAAGGCTCTGTAAAACAAGTTGGCTTGCAGTAGGAGAAATCAAATTTAAAGAAATAAAATCAAATTTAAAGAAAGTGCATTGTGAGTTCTCCACCTGCTTGAGAGTTTCTCAGCACCACTCAACCTAAGTGTAGTTTCTGAAATATCTTCAGTTTTTGCCAAATAAGAACAGCCTCGCCCAAACTTACTGCTACCTCCTCATTCTTAATTAGAAAGAAAAATTACTGAACCTGGAAAACAGTTTTGGTTGTTCATTTCAGCCTGAGCCTTTGGTGATTGCTGGCCAACCTCTTCACAGCTGGACGTGGCTTGTGAACCATGGCTTGGTCCCTTCGGCCTTAGGGAGCATTTTGCTCTCTTAAACCATCTCGCTTCAGGTGTTGAGACTGACAAAGGGTTGGTGTCTACTGCCAGTTGTGATGTGGGTTTGGTCTTTAGGAGCAAAACCAGCGACGCCTCTTCTCACACAGTGGAAAACTGCAATTACTCATCGGTGAATTGGGATTGTTAAGGCTAAGAATAAAAGACTGACAAATAGCTTGTGAGGTGCTTTGATATCATTCAGACCGCAGGTGTCAATAAAACTAGAACCTGTTGTATCCGTTATCAGGAATAATAATACACACTTGCCCTTTATACACATTAATTGGTTTTGGAGGACAGCTATTTTCAGAAGGGAATGGCCTTGAATAATTTTACATTTTCACTTTGTCTTAAAAATTTGTGACATTGAACATAATCTTTAATCCTTGAAACATTTAAAATATCAGGAATGAATTATTAGTTTATGGCTTTTCCCTCTTCCCCATACCTTTGGGCAGTATCAATTTCTCTAGCTAAGAACAAGATACAGGATGTATCATTCCAGTAGTGACCGTTCTTCACATTCAGCTTTATTCCATTGGCTAGAAACCTGGTTTGACCCTAGCTAAATTAAAAGGAGGAACTAAAACAAGCAGGAGTTTTAATAAAAGTAACATTGCATCAGGTGCACAAACTTTCTGGAACAGCTAAAGTTTGCAAAGAGAGCCATGGATTTTGGCAAAGCCCTGGCATGCTTCGATGAGGTCACCAAAGGTGTAAAGTGACCACAAGACATTGTATTTGATTATCTCTTAGATTTATGGAGGATTTGCTTGCTTGGAAAGAATTTTTAGAATGATTGGCATACACAATTTGTGTAAGCTAACGGTGTTGGGATTTTATACACAACTATTTATATACAAACTGGGGGTAGTCTTGCTGCTTGATCTAAGCTCGTGCGTAGGCAGGGGGTGTGAGTCTCCATGTGCTGCTTGCACGTTCATTTGGACACATCCCCACAGCGAATGCCTAAAGATCCCACAGCAGAAGGGCAGCATTTTACACCCACCTCTGACTGCCAGAGTCCTGGTCCACAACCACCACAGCAATAATGTCGCTGCTCTGCTGAGAAATGGCATTGGCCAGCAAGGAACCCAACAAGATTTATTAACGGTCTTTATGTAATGGACACAGAAGACTTTGTGTATCTTTATTCTAATAATAGCCTGTCCAAGTGACGAAAGGGATTTAATGGAAAGATAGCTGTAGACCCTTGGTGCTTTAAAAACCATCTCCGAGGCTCTGAGTGTTTACTCTCTCTCTTTGCTGGCCTTCATCTTTCAGTTCCACTCAAAGGTATGTTTAGGTCATGTACATATATGTCCATAAATTCCCTGCAGCTTACAGTAAAAGCAAGGAAAAAAGTATTTGGTTTAAGATATGAAGGGGACTGGGTGGAGTTACTCTGCTGACATTAAGTTACGAGCCCTCTTCCAAAGGACAATGGTGCCTTCCCAAGGTCTCGCCACCAGCCCCAGAGTCTGGTGAAAAAAGGACTGAACAAAATCCTCCCTTTTCCCATATGTGTTCCTCATAAATGCATCTTGAGCACCTTTAAAGGTAGCTAACTGCTTTCTTCCCTCTGCAGATGAGTAAAGCTAAACCTAAAGGAACAACCCCAGCGTATCTCAGCGGGAACAGAGGAACAACAGCAAAGGACTGAACACAAACACTTCCCTTCCTACTTCAGGAGTAGGGATTGCTTACTAGAAAAATGGCAAGAATGGAGGAGGATCATGCCGTAGGATGGCATGCATTTTAGCTTTTCTCTTTTTTTGTTTTTAAATGCTAGAGGAAGCAGTTTCAAAAGGATGGAAACAACATAGGGAGGGAAAGGGCAACAGGCTGCGGATGGGGAAGCAGATGAGAATCAGAGAAACAAAGCCACTTACCTGTGTGCTGAATGCAGAGGTGGAGGAGAAGACATCATGGGTTTGTAGGGGAATTTCTTGGATTCATTCCACTGTCTGTTGCTGTCCAGCTGGGGCACCTAAGTGAGAGGCATCCCTGTCATCCCTGTAGAGAGTTCAGAGCAATAGAAATTAAAAAAAAAATTATTCCAGCTAAATTTAAGGGAGAAAAAAGCAGTTGAGAAAAGGCCTTTTTACTAATACATCCCGCAGGCCCACAATAGTTTTTCTGCGTCTCTTGTTTTAAGAGTGACTTGTAAGGCACATATTTTAGTGAAGGACTATTTTGAGAGCTGAATCAGAGGCAGAGCTATGGGCAAAAAACTGAACAAATGGCCAGCTCCACAAGAGAGGACAAAATGTAAATAGCGAAGCATGATTTTTTTCCAATCCCTCCTTCTCCGGAAGCATTGACCTACTCCCCAAATTTGCTCAGTGTTTAGTCACACTCATCCCAAGAACCACGTTGCCCGCTTTCCCTCTGGCTTTGTGAGGCACAGCCAGCGCTCGGCAGCACGCGTGGCTGAGAATTACCACCTAGGGTCATTCGGGCTGGGGAAGTGAAGCAGATTAGGGAGAAAAATCCATTTCTTCATCAGATGAGGAGGAAAAACTGCTGTTTAGAAACTGTTTTAGTTAGGAAGTAGCTACAGAAACTGGATGCTAACTGCAGAGCGTGACACAGGCTCAGGTCAGCTAGCACTGTTCTACGTGGCAGTCTTTTTCCTAACAGGGTCAACCCAAAACCTGCTTCTCTGCTTAACCATAATAGAAAGCTGTTTTATCATATGCAACTCTCCAAGCTTTATTTTACCAATTTCTATTTATGGCAGCATTCTCGCCCACAGATGCTGCCATCTCCTCTGCTTACAGCTAATTCCTCGTGTGCTGCAATTTCCTGAATGGCTTCTTGTTTTTTCATGAGTTAAGTTTATTCTTACTATCTAATCCATGATTTGCACCAGTCAGCTAGGGGGAACTGGACTAGGCCATACATTTACTTTTCAGACTCTGTGAAGAGAGTCTGCTTTAATTTCATAGATGCTAGATTAGATTTTATCTTAAATATAGATCTTAGTTTTATAGATGCTACCACTCGAGCCATACTCCTTTTATAGAGGGGGTCTGAGATATCGCCAAAGCTGGTAGAGGAGGCAAAAGGGTTTTCTTCTAGCCCAGAGCACATGCTCTCTTGTGAAATGTAATGTTAGAGGTTTTTGAACCTAAAATATGGCTAAACCGCATGGGTGTCAGGATTTGGGAGTCTCTAGTGCTGCTACAGCTGACACCCACAAGAGCTTAACTGAAGATTTGGAGTGTCTGTGGCAAATTTATTCCCTAAACACAAACAGATGAAACTCCCTCATTCCTAGCAGCTCAGAGAGTAGATCTCCAAAAAGGAAAATAAAAATCCTAGCTACCTAGAGTGTAGTGAAAAAATTCTTCTATTTAGTATTAATAATACACGTACATGTTTAGGAAAAGAAGTGGAAAATAGATAAAATTACTTTTCTCTTTTTGGAGCTTGTCTTTTTCTGGCTGCCACCTCCATCTGTGTAATCTTAGCACTGGAGATGACCAGGAGGGAGAGAAAAAGAGAAAGGATCATTATCTAAAATGAAAAATGTGCCTGCCTCCTAGTCAAAAAAAAAAGCAGCCCCCTTTTCTTCTCTGGGGCTTGGAAGACTCAGCAGGGGACAGTGAAGTCAGAGCAGAGGCAAAAGGAGATTTTTTTTGCCCACCTGAGGAGTTTTAACCTCTTTGAAAGTTGTTGGGGCAGCTTCAGCTCCTTGGATTTGTCTCTGTTCTCCTTGTAATTTTTATGCTTTTTTTAAAAAAAAAAATAAAAATATCAGTTGTTTAGTGAGTTCCTTGCCCTCTTTGGGGAGAGAAAGTTCCTCTCGGACCAGGAGGCTGAGCTGTGCAGGTGTAAGTCTGTTCAACGGCAGAAAATAGCCTCTCTGAACGACAAGGTAATTACCATTTTATTTTAGGGACACAGTACTGCAACAGGGAGAGATTTGTGCTGAGAGGAGAAAGAGAAACAGAGAGAAGAGGGGAAAAAAAATCCTCAATAAGATGTAACTGATAACTAAAAAACAAACAAAGGAAAAATTCTATTTAACTTGGTATTTTAATAATGTTTTCATTCTTCATAAAAGTAGGCTTTAAAAAATAGCCTTCTATGCACTTAAAAATCAAACCTAATCCTGACATGACTTTTACTGGACAACCTGAACTCTTGGCTAGACTTGTCTGGGACAGGGATTTCAGAGACTCTTCCTGGCTTTCCTATAAAAACACATCAAGATCCTGGGCATCCGCTCTATCAACAGCATTGCTGTGGGTTCTCCAGTACAGATGTTACTGCTGGAAAAAGAAACCTCACTGATGACACCTAGTGTTTTCCCAAATGGCAGTTGAGAAGACTTCATTACCAAGTACCCAAAGGCCTCTCCTCCCACGGTCACCCGTGGGAGGAGAGCACCCATGGGCAAAGAGGCAGTTTATGCCCAAGGACTCACTTTTCCACAACGAAGTCCATGAAGAATAGCTACCGAAACCACTTCGCTGCCATCACGTCAGCAGGGAAGGAGACCGAACCTCAAGGAGCTCACATCTGCTGCCAAAGCACGAAACCCCACCAATTACAGGCTTTGCCACTTTCCCTGGTAAGCAATTCTTCTGGAGGATGTTTGTGCAAGGAGGTTTACTTGCATAAAAAGCAAATCACAGCCTTAGACACAGTAACATGCAACTTCCAAGTTGACTTCATTTGCTGCAAACCCATAACAGCCTCTGATGATAAAAACCACGGGAGGTGCAACAAGTGGTTTCTACTGATCTTCAGTAGAAGAAATAGACTTCTGGCTGCAGATGTAGAATGAGTCTAAGAATGGAAACTTTCCTTTTTACTGCTTTGAAGAAGCAGCTGTCATTAATTTAACAGTGACCACTTTTAGCAGCAGGTATACAACTGTGTGTGCTGACAGAGCCTATTTAGCAGCTGTACAATAGCACAACAGAAAAAAATTTGGAGTCAGACTTTTCAGCTGCCATGAAGCACTCAACATCAATATTATGATATGAAGTCCAAAAGTGCAGCTAGGAAAAAAACAGGTTGGGTGCAAGCCCATCAATACCAGGGTTCTGTTGGTTCCTGCCAGCTGACAAGTGGAAGGTTTTGCTGTTTGTGAGGAGCATGGTACGAAGAGTTGCACATCTTTGTTTCCATGTCCCCGCTTTGGGCAGGCAGAAAACCAGCCAAAGCAACTGAGAGGATCATGAAAGAATGAAAGAGCAAATGAGTTTTCCCAAATCTCTTAATCCTCAGACACCAACCCAAACAAACAGGACCAGTCACATGCATCGCAAAAGGCCGGTACCCAGACTAATTCCTGCAGAGTTACAGACAGTGGATAAAGCTTTACAAACATTTTTTTTTTTAAAAAAAAAAAAAACAACAACAAAACCCAAAAACCCAACATGTTTTTAAAGTGTAAGAGAAGAGCACTGAGACTAGCTGAAAAGGGGAGAGGACAAATTTCTTTTTGCCTTGTACCACTGCACACAGCATCCTGTAAAATTCAGCGTAGGTCTATAGATCTTGAAGGCAAATGAAGAAAGATACAGAATTCACACGTGGGAATGCAGATGCTGAGAATAAATCAGCAGAGACATTTCAATAGAGGTACAAGGCTGGCAGAGCAATGCGTTGGCACAGCCTCTGTTTAACAAATGAATCCTCAGGGCAGCCTATTTCTGGGAAAGCTTTTGGTCATTCCTTTCTCACCACTCCGCTGCACCCCGAGTGAAGCGATGACTGAGTATTTACAGCCTGGCCGTGTCAGGGGTTTGACAGTCCTGCTGATTTAAAGCATGGTTCCACTAGGAAAAGCGACTCTGTGAATGATAACCTCATGGCTTTCTATTTATTGCATCTCACTGATTTCCAGATCAAGTGAACTGGGAGGGGAAAAAAAAATTACAAATAACTCAGCTAGATTGGGTTCTTTCTTGTTTACCCATCAATGGCAATTAACAACCCATGAGTCAACGTCTGTCTTTTTTCATAGCTGAGCAAACCAAAACTGAAAGCTTCAGCGTAGCTTTTGTATTGTAGCATTTAAATGAGAGCAATGCCTCTCTCCAGAGCTCCCTTCCCTGCAATGTACAGCTCCTCCTTGGCAGCCAGGTGCCCTGGTACCCTTCTCCAGAGAGGGGAGGCTCCAGGGTCTCCCCTCCCAGGTACCAGAGGAGGTAGAAGGGGATGCTGTACCTGCTCATTTCTTTCTTATTGTAGAGAAAAGCAAACTTTAGGCACAATTTTAGTGAATGCATTCCCCTCTACTATTTTTTTTTTAAGCTCACCTCCCCACCCCAAACTGTCCTGTACCCTTGAAATTCCTGATGTTCTTTTACCTTATTCATACTCTGCTAGGTATATATGTTGCACGGCAACGTAAATCATTAATAACTCCATCAAAGTAGGTGGAACTAAGCCAGTAGAAGAAAAAGAAAAAGCAGTCCAATTTTTTCTCTATTAGTCTGGCCCATGTGTTCTCCATTTTCTTACTATTAGGCAAATAGCCATTGAGTATTCAATGCTGTATATAATATATTGCAAAAATGTAACCAGGCAGCTTCATTCAGCTGCTCCAATCGTGCGAGGCTGTCAGCATTTTAAGACTACCTCTCGATTTGCTCTTGATCAAACTCTAAGGGGGCTGAGATTTCGTGGACCAGGACCAGTGCTGGCCACAGAATTTATTTTTTTGTTTTTTCTTTTATTGCAATTTTTGCACAAAAAAAATGAATGCAGAAAACTCTATTCTGAAGAGATTCTCAATTTTATTTTCCATCAAAGCAGAAAAGGCTGGATCTTCTATTGTATTCTTTCCTCCTTCTCATCCCCTTTGCTCTGCTACGTGGCCCAGAGATCCTTTTCCATCAGTTTGCTTTGGTATGCTGCAGCTTTTCAAAATTTGGCTATGTTTAAGAAAATGTTGGAAAAGAGCAGAAGGAAAAATGAAAAAAGGGACAACTGCCAAGCCATAGATGCAAATGACTCTGTTACCTTCAGGAGAAAGCACGGAAACCAAGGAAGAATGCTTTAAAGTTGTAAATACTTCCTTCAGAAGTATTTCATGAGAACTGGGAGACAAACAATCCATATAAAGCAAAGCTTTAACATGTTTAAGGAATCTCAGCTCCGCTTTCTCACAGGAAGCTGAACTCAAACTTTGACCTCCAGTTCCTCCATCTCTCAACTTTAGGTAACAGATGGGATCCTGAGACACTCTTGGAGCAATGTTTCCATTTTTACCAGTTAAAAATGGAAAAGAAGGGGGCTCTGGTAATCCCCAAGGAAACATTGCTTCTCTTTGGGCAATATGCTTGAATAATAGCTTATATTAAAAAAAAATTCACCCTGAAAGAACACAGCACAGAACCAGCAATTTCATTTCAACTTTTTCTTCCTTGTGCTTACTTTGCATTTAGGGTGCATGGCCACTATCAGTTCTCCTGCAGGTCAGAGCACATGAAACTAGGAATAGAGTGGGAAGCACCGCTTCAAAAGTGTCTGGTTTTAGAAGACTGATTGCTCTTCAATTAGCACATAGCCCTTCTCTTGATAAACTCCCTTGTATCTGTGAAGAGAACTAACAATGAGCTGCAGTCTCTCCCAGAAAAAGACCCTGAAAGCAATTAGTGGAAAAATGAGTAACTATTATTAATAGTTATATTTTCCACACCTGCTGCTTTAATAGCAACTCCTGCTGCTGTCTCATCCATTGTCTTCTAGCAGCATGATGGGTGGCCACAAATACTGATCAGACCAGGATATTTTTACTGCACTGAAGAATCGGCTCTTGGTAGCAGAGTATCCTTTCTGTCTTTTTACAGATTTTGTCTACGTGTCTGCTTCATCTGCCCTTTGCCTCCTCCTCATCACTGCCAGCATGCTTCCCATTGGTATGATTGCAACCACGTATTAACGCCAGCAATGACACGGTAACGGCACCGTAAGTGGCGAGACAGCCTCGGCAAAGCATATCAGTTACTGGGATGCAGAGCATGACAACCAAGGAGCATCTTCATTAAACACTTAATTCATCTGTACATCTCACAGTTAGTGACCTATTAGTGGCTTCCTATATTAGTATTTCAAAGGCAAGCTTTCAAAGCCACAGCAGAAAAAAAAAAAAAGTATTTTTCCTTGTTTATAGGATTTAATAATTTTCATGATAATTTTCTCCCAAGCTGCTTTGTAGCACCAAGGTTGTTTGAAGCCAGTTCTGTACTTCTTGCTGGCTGTGGCAAAAGTTATCATCAGCAGTGATTTTGCAGAAGAAATTCAACATGCCTGTCACCTGCAGCTCCAGTAACTGGGAAGTATCATATTTTCACCTGGTAACCAACACCACACATTTTTGAATCCAGATGTAAATAAACAATATCCAGGTGTAACAAAGTACCAAGGGCTGCTGGACAGACTGGAAAACAGTACTACAGAGGCATCACAGTTGTGGTTTAAGAGTACGGGAGATCAAAAAAAGCACTACACCCCTTCAGTATCTCCTACACTAATAAAAGCACCTGAGAAACCCCATAGATCCCTCTTGTACAAGAGAAAAGGGGCTCAACTACAGATGCATACTGAAGATTTTGTCCTGGGAAAATACCCCTGTAACCTCTTAGCACCATTTTTACCAGGCCTGAGGGAGATAAATCTATGCTGGGAGGTGGAAGGTGTGGGGCAAAGCACAAACCAGAGCCTCCCATGCCCCCAGGCTCCCCTTGCTACCTGCATTGTGCTGTCGTGGAGGGGATGCCAGGGGCAGCCGGGCTGTGACAACCACCAGTCCACAGTCAAATAACCTACAGCTTGCTGCTCAGCCAGACAGAGCACCAGGGAGAAATCAGTCCCTCCAATGGATTCTCCCTCATGGCATCAGTTGAGAGTGTATATATAGATACACTTATATGCATGCAGCATTTAAAGGCCACACTGGCAGGCACATCCTTAGGCTGCTACCTGCAATCACATTATCTGCCCCCTCAAACTTGCCTGTTCTTTTACATCTTTCTTTACAGCATATTCAAAGGATTTCTCACTTATCACATCTTATCTTGTTCACACTGAAATACCCCATTACTTATTTCATTCCAGGAGGCATTACCTGGCTCAGAGGTATTTCCCCAAACCCCTTCCTTGCAGAGTGCCCCTCCCAGGCCCAATTTATAGGGGGGAGAAAAATCACTCTGGTGTTACCTGACATTAACTCAAGACACCTGCCACAGTGGCGGAGCTGTAGCAGAAGAGTGTCTGAAAGAAAGGCCGAAAAGCTGAAACCAACTGCGAGTTATTTTCCAGGTTACCCTGCTGTGCCAGTTTTAGGCAGTTTTCATCCTGCCTCCCTCTATTCTGCACTTGCTTCTTCCCCACTCTGTTCCCGCTTGATGCTCTCTTCTGTGTAACTCTTTCAAGTTTCAGCTCACACCACTGAAATTTTCTCTCTCATTTCTTGGTCCGTACATTTCATGCTTTAAAATGCCAACACCTCTGTCTCTACCCCCAAAAGAGTATGCCTCCACTGTACTATAGCTTTTAGCTATACCATAGCTTTCATCTCTGTTGCATATTCGTCTTAAAAATTAAATTGTAGAGGGCAATGATCCCTGCTGCTTTTCCTCTGGGCCAGGCTTTGCCAGACGCTTTCTCATTATGTCACTCAGATTCAATTTCGCTTTCCTTCGGACTAAATATTGCTGCAGATACCTAACACTTTCACTCTGCTATATAAAAATAGAGAGACCTTTTGTCCACTTTTTAAAAAAAAATCTGTTGCAGTTCACACGTAATACAACAGAAGCCTTTGCAGTGAGCGTTTCTGGTTTCTCCTCAAACTACAACCAATTGCTTGCGTTTAGACGGCTGGAGTCTAGCCCTTCGTTATTAATGCGGTGAGAAGTGTTTCCATTCACCCCGGTGCCTGGGAACTGGATATAGCCTCTGCGTCACCTGAAATCCAAGCCCACCCCTGTGGCATGTGGCACAGGACATTCCCGGGAGCTGCAAGCCACTGCCTCGTTTTTAACGTGCTTATTTCCTCCGAGTGCTTTAGAGCAGCATGAGACTGAAAGGTTCTATTTTTAAAAGATACCCCTGCTTCAAGTTGCAGTGGCTCTTCCTTGGATAATGCCACTAAATGGCCTTAAGGCTTCCCTTGTCCTTTATCTATAAAACAGCCTCTTTGCTTTCACTGGTCCCCTCTTTTGCTGCTAGTGGAACTGGGAAAAGGTGTTTTTACTGGCAAAAACCCTCATGAAGTAGGTGTGGAGACATAGGCAGGGGTTCAGGCATGATACAAAATCCCTAAATCAATCATGAGGAATTTTAAAAATACCAGAAATACCCATGTTGTGGAAGGGAAGAGACTAAGCCCACGGTCCTGCTTGCCTGCCCCAGGCAGCCTGTGCAGACAGCCAGGTGATGCGTAGGTGGGTGCATTTTGGGTCATAGCAGCATGAAAGCACCCAGGACGTATCTCCTATGTAAGCTGAAGTTATTGACAGAAAGGGTTTTTTCATAGAGTCATCATAGAATGGTTTGGTTGGAA
>NW_009611477.1:0-11296 GCF_000690535.1 Cariama cristata
CACTTGGTCTTATTGAATCTCATACAGTTACAGATATTGGCAGCCAGGCCGTACGCCAGATGCTGGCACTTGATGAACGTTAAAGCATCTCTGGAATTGCCACTTGCTGATGTCTAGACTTGCAGGGCCATGCCCCTCGGGCATGCCTTCGCTCTGCCAGTTCCCAAGGCGGGGGACCTGCTGGGGCACGCGGTGGCACTCATCTAGCCCCGGGCCTGGTGTGCTGGAGAAGGGTGCACAGCCCAGTCTGTCTTCTCAGCTTCAGGGCAGGGTGCTGCTGAGGGATGTGTCCAGACGCCAGAGTTGAGAAGCTTCCCCAGCTGCCGTAGAGCATAGGATCAAAGGTCTGCACAATCCTTACACAAGCTTTCTTCTGCCTCTTCCCCATATTAATACAAATGCCTCCCCCTGGAACTCTCCCAGTTTTCGGACTCTAACTTGTGCTTCTTAAAACCCAAACTTCTTTTCCAAGTGATCCTCATTTGTAAAATATGTAGTAAAAATGTGAGATGTGATGGATGGGAAAGTGCTTGCGTTAAGGCGCGTACCAAATGTTTAATAATGGTTCTGTTGAGTTAGGCTGCCTAAAAATTGTCGGTCTTTAATTTTAAACAGCTTTACATTTATCCCATAAACTATTTTAAAAACTAAGACTATTTCTTTTCCTGAATTTATTTTTTTATCATTTAGGACTATTCACAGCTGCAGAAAGTTTTTACTTCAAAAACTATTATTACAATTTTTCCTCAAATTCTTACAACCAGCACTCCAGAAAACACTAAATAAATGTTTAGTGGTGTAGGACCAACCTGTTCTAATTTTATTGTAGATTTGAACTGCTATTGGATAGAAAAGAGAATAAAAAGAGTATAGTTACATTTGCAAGTTGCAAAAACATATTAAGTATGTGCAATTTAGCAGCTGTTGCAAACACTTGGGGGCATTTTCTTTAGCATTTGAAAATTCCCTGTAGAAGTGAGACAGCAGACATTCATTTAGCATTTCAAGCTTGAAAAATATTTTAACTTTTCCTTAAATTGTATTTTGAAGTTTAGGATTAACTCTGTGCCTGGCTGCACAGATGGCTGTTTTACATATTCCTTTATCTAGGGGTAAAAAAAGAGACCACATGGTCAGTTAATGGCTTTAAACACTCTTCGTCTTTATTTTACATCATCTTAATGGGACCTCAGAGATTCTGGAAGGATACTCAGAAAATTGTTGTTTACAACAGTGTAAGACTTGTAAGATGTGTTGTATTCTGTGTCCTAGAACTCATGAGCTATTTTTGCTCCTACTTATTAATCCTGGTTAATGAATTTTGCAGCTTCATCCCTTAAGATTTAACATTCATAATTTTGGTATGTAAAAATAAAAACTAAGATCACCGATGTATAGAAAATGTTAGTTTATTACTGGAATGTGAAGGCTCTTGGTTTTTTTAATCTTTTAATAGCCAAAATTATAGATGAAGTGAATTTTTAAGGAGAAGTAGACTCCATATCCGAGTCACTGAAGTGATTATAAAGTTAAATAAGCTTTTTAGTCTTTCAGCGTCCAACAGAATACTTTCTAAGCTTTTTCCTTAGACTCTTTTGGGAAACGTCATAGTGAACTGTGGACTACACAAATCAAATGTGATGCTGGGATAAATCATGGAAAATCCATTAAGTCAGTGGTGTGTCACCAGAGCAGGCAATTATAGCATATAAAACCAATCCTTGTATTGGATATTTTGTGCTTGGTAATGATTTTTTTCAAGTAGGTTTTAAAATAATATTGGCTAAAGGGTTGGTAGATGAACATAGTTTGTGTAAATCTACATGTGGCACATAAAAGAAACTCTTGCTAAAACCAATGAGTGCTGTACAATGTTGAGCGCTTGAAAGTCATCTGTCAAGTTTATGAGAGACTATCACTGTAATATAGGCACATGACCTTTTTTTTTTCTTCCCATTTGAAAGTACTAGTAAGATTTTAAAAGCTACTACTGTTTTATCATATGAAGAGGAAGAGTTTCCTGTAGTCTCTTAAGCTCTTACCCTTTTAAACCAACATGTGCAACCAAAGCCATCAGGTTGAAGTTCTTGAAGATAGCTGTAACTGGTTAAAGACTTTATCCAGTCCCTGCTGCAAAAAGATTTCCATTGCAAACTCTGCAGTCACAGAGATCGCTCATGTTACTATTAGATGGAAATTCTATGATGTTCCTGCAATTCTGTGCAAGTCTTGCAGGCCAGGATGGGATAGAGGGGTGGTGAGATGGTTTGAAATGCTGCAGATCACTGTGTTTGGGTCTCCAATCTTAAGTGCTATCAGCCAGGCATTTCTGACAGGTAGTTAACTCCTATTAAATTAAACTAAGGGCATTGACAGATGTCGTTTGTATATTTTGGGGGTGTTTGTGTATATACATAGGAGAACACACACCCTGCCTTCTAGTCAGCTGAATTCTCCTCCCCCAATTCCTGGAGGAAAATGTTAAATTTCTTCCGGATTTTTGAGGGTGTTTTATTTATGTTTTTGCTTCCAATGAACTTCCTAGAAAGAAAGGCTAAGAGAGTGTTGCAGGAAAAGCAGTGTTTGCCGAGAAGTTTGGTTACCCTTAAGTACTGTTTCCGGATCCTAAGATGCAGAAGGAACTGGGATGTAAAGGTCAGAAGTTGCCAGTGTAGTTCACGTTAATATGACATGACGAATGTTGTGTTATAAACAGAGTAGAAGCTCTTTGTCTTGTTAGAAATCTGGAGATGTAATAACCTCTTATGCTGCAACGTGGTAAGCCTGAAGAGTGGGTTTGGATTACTATTCAAGCCTTGCAGATAAGGAAGCTCAGTCTGAAACTTTGCAGTCACTTATTATGGGTGAAATGCATAGAATTCTGTCTTTGCTTCTATTGATTATCTTAATTGCCTCATGGTTGTCGGGTTTTTCACAATACCATTACTATCTTTATGACTGTTTAATACAATACAGAATCTATGTTAATAAATAAAACATTGCCTGTAAATGGAGATGCTGAAAAATTAACTCTTTGTTTTCTTTCTTCTGTTTTTTTCAGCGGAACCCCTGCCTTTAATGGACTTGTGCCGAAGATCAATTCGTTTTGCTCTTGGCAGAGACCGCCTGCATGACATAGAAATTCTACCTTTGCCTCTGTCTCTGAAAAATTATTTACAGTACCAATAAGACATCTAGAACTCTCTGGCCTCACATTGGACTACATCAATGCAAATGGCAGAAAATTGTTTACAGCAAAATATAAATCTTCATGATGGACACTTAAGTGTTATTTAATTTTTAATATATATTTTTTTTCTGAACCAGTGAAAGCAGATCACTGGAGGGGGACTACTAAACAATGTGAAAACATTGAAGCATTGATTTGATCGAGATTCATGTATTATCTGTTGCCTGTTGTGTTTACAGTCCTGAAGGCCATTATTCTCATCTCTCGTATATTGGTTTATCTTTGTTGCCTCTGGTAAATGCCAATAGAAAATCTGACCTGCAAGATCAACTGTCATGCAGGACAGAGCACTCTTGAATAATGTGATTTTTCTTTCTTTCTTTCTTTCTTTCTTTCTCTTTCCTACACCTCACCCAAATAGGTAAAAATAAACTAGCAAAGGAAAAATCTTGACAGTAAGTTTTGAAAAATATTTAAACCTTGCCTTTGGTATCCAGATTTGTTGAGAGCTTTGAGTGTTCATCACTCAATATAATCAAGCCTATAATATCTAAAAGTTCTAACGGTTAAAAAAGCAGATTGTTGTCTAGAAGAAAAGTATGCGATTTAAAAACACGAGAGGAAAAAAACTGGTATATGTGTCAGAAAGATGAATTTTTGGATGTGATAACGTTAAGATGCAGTCCATTGTTTTCAAGACCAAATCTAGTCCCTCCAAAGTTCTGCAGTTTATAACAAAGTGTTCACTATCCCAAGAATTTAGGATATTCGTATTTTAGGAAGCTTGTCACTTTCTTATTTGAACAAATTTATAATTTTTATGCGGTATGAACTCTAAGTACTTGGTTCTGTTTTTAATGTATGTGTGGTTATAATGTTTATTTATCTGTTTAGAGTCTGTGGAGTTCTCATTTAACTGTTTTCCATCTTGGGGTGACTGATTTTGTGTTTTATTTTCCCCAACTCCACCTGAAATGTATTAATTTTTCAGGCTCATCCCATTTTTTAAGATGCTGCTTTCTATTTGCATTTCTTACATGTTTCAAGTTATCTGCCTGATCAGTTAATCTAGTTTTTAAACTGGAAGTTGTTGTTATGGCAGGATGTCAAATGTTTAGACTGAGCTGCCTTCAGCATATTTTAATGTGAATTTACTGATGAATGAGGAGAAAATTTCTAATAAAGTCTACTGTCCAAAATAAAACACGTCTCCTTTGATGAAGTGTTAAATAACGTAGCACTGCGTACAGAGTTGAAGTTCAGTTCCTCCTGCAGCTTTGCAAATGTTTCTGTTCAGCACTTCTTTGGAATTGCTGCTTTGGGTTCTCATGCGAGAGACATCGCAGGCGATGTCATGGCCTGTTCCTGATGTATCCCACTTACTGACTATTAGCTGTACTCTTGCTTTTAACACAGTTCTGGCTGGATTCCTCTAAACAAAACTTCAGTTTTATGCGAAGCTGCACTTTGAGACTCCGTGCTTTTGAGATAGGTTGAAGTTTGACTGCTGAGCGCGGATGATACAGATAAAACCACGGAACCACAGATGGTTGCCCTTCTCTCAGTCACCCCAAGGAACGGAATTACAGTTTCAGTCGGACGAGAGAAACGTGAGACCAACAGGATACAACAACACGAGCAAGAGTGGAAGCAACAAAGGCAAGGTAATGTGGGGATGTCAGAAATTGAATAACAAGTGTTTGCTTCTCTGGGCTTAACTGTGTAAGTTGATGCTTGCTTTCAGCGTCAACTTGCTTTCACTTAAGGCGAGAGGTACATATTGTATTCCTTACCTGAGTCTTGCAAAGGGGAAGAAATTACAGCTGTGTTCTGTATTTCTTACTTTTCCCACTGGCTTTGTTTAGTTTAAACCTTTTGTCTCAATAGGTATGTAGGAAGAAGGAGAAAGTTATAACAACTCACTCAAAAAGAGAAATATAGCTGTGTCAAGTGATCTTTCGTAAGCAAGGTAAGCAGCTGTTCAGGAAGGGCATAGTAATCCTGGTAGACCTTATTTTTCCACCACTGAAGTCCATTTTAGGTAAACGTTTCCGAAAATTAGTGTTTTACTGTGTGTAACTAGACTTCATGTTCCTTGGATAACTGCAGTGACACAACTGTTAAGTGTTGTCTTCTCTGTTCTTTCACTTGACCCAGGCTGACAGCTTTTTAGTGTGACACTAAAGTGGGAACGATATCATGAGACAAATTAATGGTGCCTTTGTATGTTAATTAACCTCATTATTTTACAGTTGGATTGGAATTTCAGTTGATGCCCCTTCTATGATGATTCCTCTAAGTGTCCTTATTTTAACTTTCAAACATTTTTTCTAATACTTTGCTGTCTTTCAGGAGTGCTGGTTTTACAGGAATGACAGTTTTATTCTTTTACTATTCTGTAATTACATGTTGTGATGCTGTGGATGGTAGATACGCTCCTTCATGTGGGATTAGGGCCTTGTTTTGGTGGGTCAAAGCCTTTTTATATAGTTTTCTTGGTCTTGTAGGAGTCTTGTAAGGAGGATGTACCATGGAGAATATTAACAATACTTCAGTGTTCCGGCTAACCATCCCTTTGCAAATAGATTCTCTTCCAAGAGGGCTTATAGGGAAACCAGAGTGCCCATCGGTATTGCTAAGAATGAGTCAAGCACAGAGGCTAAGCAAGGGTCAGAGCACCTCCTCACAAAATGTACCAAAAAAAGAGTCTCCTTGCTGTTGCTGAACTCCAGCCTGGGTGGTCTGTTCCTTGCATTGATTCTCAAGGCTTGCTTTACCGGAATGCAAACATTGTTTACTGTCTGCTTCAGGAGTGAATTGAGCAATAATTTATAAGGTGGTGATGCATTGGCTTTTCCCCAAAACAGAGGTCAAACACTAAGTTATGATTGTTCTTCAACCAATGCAGTTGAAACTTCTCAGTCTCTCCATCCTGGAAGCCTAAATGCAGCAAGATACATATCCAGAAGTGCACTCTCAGGCATGTCTAACAGGATGATTGCTTACTACAAAACTGTACTACTTTGAGATTTGCAGTAAGATCTGTCTTGCATCTGTATTTTTAATTTCCAGCCAGTTTTGGCTTTCATCACATGAAGAAACATAGACATTAGGTGTGATGGTTTTCAGCTTTTGTGTCCCTGTGTCTGAGCAAAAGGAGTACAGCTTTTCTAGACATGATCTGGAAGTGTTCCCATGGCTAGTAAACTAAGGCTGATAGAAACTCTTTGAAGAAAAACACAGGAGTCTTTATTGTAGTATTTAAAAGAAAAGGGCACACGCCTGGGAGCTGCAACCAAATTGTAACCTTTGTGATGGGTGTCTGCTAATTAGTGGGTTGCAATAGGAAGTATTTCACCTACTCTTTGGGATTTGGATCTCTAATATGGCCCCTTCCTACAAAGTACTGAAGGTGCAGAATCCGTTCTGTCAAAAACTGTGGTTGTGGTTACATGCATCATAGATTCTCTTCATTATTTTCTCAGTATTGCCATTCTTCATTCTCCTGCGGCTCTTGTGATGAAGCGGGCTTGATTTACCCACCTAGAGGTGCTGCTTTTGTAGTGGCGATTCGCCAAGTGCTATAACCTCAGTGACACTCTCAGCTTTTAGACTTACTAAAGCTGTAATTTTATAACACCTACATTTGGAGTCAAATTTGAGAAGCCATTGTCCTTTGGTATAGCAGCTGTCACACATGTCCCTACTACTAGCCTGACAAAGTCAGTGCTATGAAGGCTTTATTTCTACTTCAGATTGGACCAAGGGAAATGTATTGAACTATCTGCATTCTCATCCAGAACTAATGTAAGACAATCTGTAGAGAAATTGCAAAGTCTTCTTTTAGACTTCCCATGTAGTCTTTCTGGTGTTCAAGTTTTTATCTTAACAGATTGACTCAAACCGTTCCTGTTGAGGTAGGATCTAACTTTGCGAGTGTCTCAGTGTTCACTGGAAGCTGGGAAAAACTGTTACAGAAGCAGATACATACGAATGGTTTGAGTGTTTCTGATAGTTGTAAAAGAGCAGCAAGCCAGAAATGCTATAAAATTTCCTTCTCATCTCCATTACAGTTGGTACTGTTAAACTATAACCATATGTTCTCCCATCAGTCAGCAGCAATCATTGCGCAGCAAGCTTTGTATCAGATCCAGCAGTACTCATTCAGGTACAATTCCCACTGACATCAGCGGGAGATCTGCCTGAGTCAGCACTGCTGCTTTTGGTTCCCATGTAAAGATCTCCAAACATTTCCAATACATTGTGTTGAGCGATACTTTATTATATGTAAGCAATGTCAAGCAGATGGTTTCTGCAGCAGTTTTTCTAATTTGGCAAAACATGCTGGCAAGTGTAGTTAGGTAAATGTTGTGAGAAAGTTGAATGAAAAAATGCGTCTAGTTGAGGCTGAGAGCAATATTCAAAGGGGAAGCTAGACTTTTTGGCTCCTTGATGCTGATTTTCAAAAGCTTTTAATTTATAAACCTTTAAAATCTCTTAGTGGTTTTTATTCTGTATACCTAAAGGAATCTAGGATCTTTATCCATTCCTGTTTATCTCACAAAAGAACGTCTGGTGGTGATGAAGTGGAAATCCTTTGTTTGCTTGCTTCAAAAAGACACCAAAAACCTCCTTCCTTCTTGTGAAATGTTCTCTCTAGACGTAGAGCCATGACAAATATACAACACACATCAGCCTTGAATGCTCCACACACACCCGTGCTTTTTTATTTTTCCTTGAGCTTACAACTGTTCCTTCAGAGAAAAACTCAGTGTGTTCTGGGGGCAGTGTCTAAGATAAAAATGTTTTGAAGCATCTGCTACAAAGCAGAACACACTGCTGAAGGTATATTCAAGCAAATTTGAATGTACCATGGTGGGGGCAGAGAACGAAGGGACAGAGCTCTAGAGAACAGCATTTCCTGAAGGGTTTACCTTATTTTCTTTTTTTTTTTTAGCCCCACTATACAGTACAAGTAAATTCAGGGGAAAGAAAAAAAGAAGAGTTGTTCATGCTTCCACCAACACCAGGTGTTTCATGTTGGTGTTTGAAGTTTAAGCAATGGCATCTTCTTCCCCACTAAACTCTTGTTGCACAGCCTTAACATCCCAAAACTGTACTACTGACTGCATGTGCTTCGAAAGCCTCTGAAAGACTCTGGGCTCTGCAGTCGTGTGAAGTAGCACCCTATTCCACATATTGACCCATTAGAACTTCATGAATTAACTTCTAGGCAAAGAGCATAGCTGCTCTGTCATTATTGCTATGACTGCGGTAACATATGGGTGTACCCAAACTAGCTTCAGTACGAGCCAAATAGAAAGAAGCCCAGTAATTGGCAGAACAGAGCTCAGTATGGGGCAGTTTACTGTGCCAAGTAGCAGTGAGACAGCAGTGTCAGCATATCTGAAGTGATTAATAAATGGCTGAGCTTAAAAGGGTCTACATTTCAATTTAGAGGCGTCTTTGCAAATCCTGTTTAAAACGGGTGACAGGATCAGATACTTCTAGTTTCATTTCTAGTTTCATTTCTGTAGCTGTGAAAATTTGTAAGTTATATAGCCTCCAGTCTCTCTAGGTGACAGTAGATGTAGAAGTAGAGCTTGAGTTTTTGACAACTTTAACATATTAGGGGATATTTACAGTTAAGACAGCTATGTTCCTGGATTTAATATATTTGTTTCTCTGGCTTTTGAAAGCTACAGCACAAAAGGCAGGTGTCTTCAGGCTTCTAAGCAAAAGCAAACAAAACACAAAAATGAGCTGGTGTTTCTGACAGTCCTCATGTCCAACGAATTCTACTGACAGTTTCAAATACCAGTCATAGACCATCATTATAGAGGCACTTAGTTGAGGTCAGCATATGTTCAGTGGAGCCTGGATCAGTTTCCTCTGTATTTATTTATTTTTTAAAAATAAAAAGGTATTAAGTAGGGTTATTCAAACTGCAGGCTCTGCTTGAAAGGCAGTCTTTTAATGAATAAAATGTTCATATTACACTTAACAGTGTATTAACAGAGGCACAAGTAACTGCTGCACACATACCTGGGAAACTAATGCATGTTTTGAATGGCAAAATACTTCCTTTTTTCTCTGCAGTAAGAAAATCAGTTTTGTGAGTACATTGCTTGTCATGTAGCAAAATGTGTACAGCTCTAAGGCATGGGGCCAGAATTTCAATATACGCATTTGGAAGTGACTTCTTAAGCACAGTAAAGGTGCCTGTGGCATTATTTTGGGAACTGGTGTGTTGCTTTATTTACAGATAAATTTTAACTGCATGTCATTCTTGGTAATTAATAGGATATGGATCCTCCTGAGCTAAGTATTCTATCAGGGCTTGTCTAGAGATGGAACAAAGCAAAAGCAAACTGCCACACAAGTTAAGCTGCCTGGGTAAACATGGCCTGGCATTGGGTGCTGCTGCTATTAAAATGTTTCCCAAGTCCTACCATCTAACTGCATAAATAAACCTCCATTGGAAAAAGCCCTCTAAAAAAGGAAGGGATGTTTTGAGTATGTAATTGGCCTCCAGAAGATCAAAGTTGAAATCCAGATTCTGCCAGAAACTCTTACCAACCTGATGATTTCCTGAATTTTTTTTTAATCATTTCTGTGTGTACATCCAAAGCAGCAGTCATTTTTCTTCCATCTTTAATAGCTAGTGTCTATGTAGGTTCTAATTCCTTTGTACGGCTGTTGTTTTATATCTAATACTTTAATTAGTTCTGCAGTGCTGTAATGCAGATAACATCGCCAGTGGCATAGTCACTGGTACCAAATAGCTACAGATTGTTGGTTTATATGTGGCTGGCACAGCAGAACAAGGACTTCTCTTTCTGTGACCGTTGTTGCATAGGAGCAGGCTCATCACTACTCTTGGCTAACTCATGGGTAACAGTACTGCACTACGGACAACATCATGCTTGGCGCTTTCAGAAAACTTGCACTGTCGTGTAAGTGGTTGTGTCGGCAAGAAACAATGTTGCCCATAACCTAGTTTAGTATCCATAGGTCTAATGCAGGAGCTCTGATAACAGCCAGTTCATTATCCTTTAGGTAGAAGAGCTGAATCCCTTTTGTAGGTGGATGCAATTTAATCCACCGGCTGCCTCCTAGTCTGTAATACAAAGTGGTGTAAGCCCTGAAACATGACTTCATAATTTTTCCAATTTTTCTTTGTCCTTAAGTTTTCATGATACAAATAAAATCATACAATTCATTTATTACTGTTTCTAATCTTACTGCATTTTTTACCTTCCTGGTCTTTAGGCATCAGACTGTTTCCCAAGCTAAGTTTCATGAAAATACAATTTCTTGTAAAATGTTTGATATTTTCCAGTGGCAGTGTGTGCCATGCCAAGTCTGAAGGAAAGTGTTTCTTTTTGTTTATTTTGAATTTTCTACCTTGTAATTTCATTCTTTTCCTCACCATCCACATTGGGGAGAGTATCTTTACAGTTGAATTTAAGTGTTCATGGCCCCAAGAACCTTCTCAAAAGCATGTTGAGACACATGTCATGTCAGTGGCTTTCTGAACTGGCCTCATTTGTTTTTAATTTAATAACTGTCCAGTTATTAAGTCCAGTGGCCCCGCATGGCCTTATTCTGCACATATGCACATATACACAAATACACAAGAGACCACTGCTAGTTTGCAGTTTGCAGCTAATGCGCCTTCCGTCTTGTGCATCTTGTTTGCCTGTTATATGCAGCTTCTTTTGGCTCCTCTACTGGGACCTCACTCTAGGGAAACCACTGCGGGTGCTTTAACCTTCAGTGAGCTTAGCTTAATTTGTCTTCTCAAAAGGATCAGCAGTATTTCAAGTAAGAATTTGTTTTAGATCAAAGTTCTGTGAGCTGTCAGAAGAGCATTGCAGAAGATTGGAATAAATATGAATTTTAATAATAGATCTGCTTATTGTTGAGGTTTAAAATGCCACACTTTAGTTCCTCTCACATCTTTAACTCTCTGCACTAAGGAATGTTATACAGAACTTTACTATCAATGATCACTCTGACATAAAAATAAAATAAAATAATGAAATCTGTAGTTGTAATTCAGAAACTTCCTCCTCTCTGAGATCCATGACCTCCAGCTTCCTG
>NW_009611477.1:11309-46708 GCF_000690535.1 Cariama cristata
AATAGAGATCTGGAGACCCTGGTTTCTTGCATTAGTCGGTATTCCCATCCCCCACAGAAGTGGGAACAAATGTTTTTAGTTTTAGTGATAAATGGATAGAAAGCTCTCCTAGGATGTTGTGCCTTCTGAATTGAAAGCTGATACTCCTAACCATTTTGAAGTACTAGCCTTTTGGATCAGGGAACTTTTTGACTAGGAAAAAGGAATAAGACATTAGATCATGCTCCCTTTTTATTTATTTGATTTTTAATTATGGCTTTAAAGTTTTGTTTCCTTTCTGGTTTTGGAATTTACTTGTAGAAATATAAAATTACTCTTTTCTTTTGTGAGTTTCCTTACTGAACCTATATGTTTTTGTGGTCTTGCTATAATTAAGGAAACCAGAGGGACAAACGATGTCTTTTATGAGGCCAACTAATTGAAATTCAAAAGAGGAGACACTTTCAGGCACAGAAATTCTTCTCCACTGAAATACAAATGCCAATTTTCAAAGTTAAATTCAGATTAAGAACTGTTTAAACTTGATTCTGCTACACAGAAATTTTAGAGTCAATAAACATGTTGGTTCTGTGCCCTATTATAATTTTTCACATTCTTGAACCACCAGCAATACCTCTGTTTTCTGATGAACCTGCCTTTCCCCTCTCTAAGAGGAACTGATGACTTAATGAGTTTCTTCTTTTTAATATTCTTCCACCTCTATAGTTACAGGTACAACTTCTTTGATGATGTAGTTGATAAACTTGCGTAAGTTAAACTTATATCACTAGTTTCAAGTTATATTTTGCTTTGTGGATCAAAGCTTTGGCTTGCATATCCTGAAAGCTGGTCTGGTTTTAGAGTATAGCATTAGTCTCATTAAAAATATGATCTCGGTCTGTAAATTTGCTCCTGTTTATATCCTGCAGTAATCACACATACATTCACACCATCACTTCTACATAGAAGAAAACTAAAAAGAGCAGATGTCATATATTTAATCAAGATCTTTCCCTTTCATGGTTTTCCTGCTTAAAGAAAACAAAGATAAATGAGTTCTGAGAATTTAAATTCTCTGCTGTTTGCACAGAGCTTCCTTTTGAATGTTTTCCTAGGCCTACATATACTCTGCTCTCATGGAAAAACATGATAGGAGCTTGCTATGAATTTCTACAATGGAGTAAAAAGAAGAAAAAAGACTTCCAAAGCTCTCTCTTAAATACAGTAGAGAGGAGGAAAAAGCAGACAAAACTGTTTTTACCAGTTAGAAGGCTAACAGTGAACTTACAATTTGAGTGCAGTAGCTTTATTTTCTATTCTGCCAGCCATCCCATCCGAACACTTCCAGTTTGCTTGTCACACAGCTCCCTGGTTTGCCCGCAGATTTAAAAACAGTCAGAGAAAGGCACTTTTCTACTTAGAAGTCAGTCGTCTTCCTGCTAACGCACAGTCTGAAGTCTTGGCTTCCCTTGGTCCGCATAGGCCAACACCATTAACCTGGGACTATGTTTCTTGCCTGAAAGCTCTCTCTGTTGGTCTGTAATGGAAATAGGAGCCCTCTGCCTTACAGGTCCTTGTGACTAGAGGTAATTTCTAACTCCACGAAGTCTCCACAGCCTGTTCCAGAAGTTTGTCTGGGAGGTATTTCTAGATTTATGATGGTTCATTAGAACACGCAATGCTGGAAGCAGTCTTTCTGTGAGTTTAGCAAACGTTCCTAAGAAGTTACTCCTCACTTTGGGTAGCACAAAAGTAGTATAGAAACAGACTAAACAAATGAAAACTTAGGTGTGTTTCCAGACCTTGTTTTCCTTCCCATCATCAACTATGAATAGGGTTGGGGGTTTTTGTATTAGTTTAGACTGGAGTGTTTAGGGTGCCCTGACATTTGCATATCAAAGCTTTAATTTGAAATTGCAGAATTTTTTTTCACTTTTCTTTATCCAACATCTTAGCTTTTAGTTAGAAACTGTGTCTCCTGCCGCAGAAGCATGCCCTCTGTGTTCCTCTCCTATGCTGTCAGTTCCTGGAATTTATAAGTTATTTCCCAATGATACGTTTTCTTTTGTTCTGGAGAAACGCCTTTGTTGTAATCCTTTTCGGCAAGAAAGCAGTACAAAACTGTTGCCTCCAGGCTTGTCTAGAAGTGCTACTCCCTCTATTAGCAGAAGTGTAGAATGGTAAGGAGAATGCAAATAAATCCGAATTTATAAATTACAGAGAAGGGTTCTTCAAATCACAAAACCTACATGTATTGGCAGTCAAAAGTCCGATTTCACTCTTAATAGGATTTGCTAAGCAATGCGTAGGACATGCAGATCCAGCATATGTCTCAGTTCCTCTGTCAAACTGAAAGCAGATTTTCAGCTGTCAATGATTCCTAACCCAAGAAATTCCAGGCAAGCAAAGCTGCTCTTGGCCACCTGTAGCTCTTCTAAGGTCCCTATGCCAGACACTTGCTCTGTCTCTGCAGCACAAGCAGAGCAAAGAGGTCCCACAACATTGTTACCTGCAATACACATTGAGCAATGCAAAGAAAATTCGTGTTTCTTTGGCAAGCTGTGCTGCTTCCCTTGCTGGTGGAGGGAGAGAAAATGATGAAGATTTTCTTGAGAACAAGTTTTTTCCATAGCACCAATGTGGGAATAAAAGGGGGAAAGAAATCGATGTTTTCACAGCTTTTTAAGTCTAGAAGAAACTGTTAGCTCATTTAATCTAATAATTTTATAAAGGTCATAACATCTCACTTTAGCAAGTCAAAACCCTTCTATTAGACTATGATGCTTAGCTAGAAGAAAATAAATGTGTTTCTCATTTACCATTTCTTATTATAGCTTGTTCCAGTTGTGCATAACAACAACAATGCTGAGAATTAAGGGTTTTCTTCCCCACCTAAAATTATCTACCTTGAACTGCCAGCCACTGGTGGTTCTTTTTGTCTGAAATTAAAGAACAATGTAGCACTCAGTATCATCTTACCAGGCTGACGCATACGCATTGTAAATGAGGCACAACTGGATCATCTTTTGATGATCTAACTGTACCATTAAATCTTAAATTCTAAGGAAACATCTCTAACTTTTGATAAAGGACATGTCTCTTTCTATGTGCCAGATTCTACCTTCTCTTAAAACTGTTTTTGTCAGTCAGTGGTCTACAGCAAGGTGAAAAAATTCTGTCTGGCCCTATCCCCTGCTTCATTATTGATGTGAGGAACAGATTATCCTTTCTTTCCTTCACTTTCTTTCCTTCTTTGTTTCATTTGCCACAGCATTGCTTTGAAAGCTCGTGTTTTAGCTGCATGTCTGTTGTGACTCTCATGGTTTTTAGCTGCTACTTCCTAAAATAGTCTTTCCTCTCATACTTAAAACCTGATGTCTTGTTCTTTGGTACCTAACTTTGGCTTTTTCATCAGCATTGTGTTTGAATGGGTCTAATTCTTCAAGAGATCCAGATTTTTCTGTACAACTGCCCTGTTCTCCCTCTTTATCTGTCACCTCATCAGACCTTTTCTAGCCTGTCAATTTGATAAACCATGACTTGATAGTTACAGCCAATCACAAAGGAAATTTTAAACAGCACCGAACTCAACTGGAAATACTTTTCAGTAATGATTGCCTGTGCATAACCTCTTCAGGAGTTATCAGCAGCCAGTGCTTATCCACTCAATGTGCACTTAGCTGAGGGTGCCCTTGCTTTCTGAAATAAGGCAGCAGGTACTAGGTCAAATTATTCACCGAAGTAAAAATAGCACTTTCTTTTTTGCAGCTTAAAATGAAGTTCAAAAGTAGTATGTGAGGGAGAGGTGGAGAAAACTGGCAAACAAAAGTGTGTAGTTGAGGAAGGCAACCAAAAGAGAGAAGGTAATGGGGGGAAAAAAAGAAGAGAGGAGGTTTGTTATGAAGTAGAAGTATAGTAAAATCTCCTGCTGACCCAATGATTTAATGCAGTCATTATGACAACCTCTGAAAAATATTGAGCAGGTTCTTTAAGGCTAAATGGCAAATTTAAAGTTTTGGTTTGCTAGCAGTTTGTTTTTTACAAATTCTCTTTTTATTTCAGTCATGATCTTGCTGTTACTGTGCACTCTTCTGTTGTCGATTGTATTGATTTATTTCTATTCATGTGCATGTTTTCTGACTGAAACATTGAGGCATTGTCAATTCACTTCCATCTAACTATATTTTGTGAATATATTTACAAGCACTACACCAGAAATCTAGTATTAGTACTCTAATTTTGTCCCATCTTTCTCATGTTATCAAATCTGTAGAGGCTGTTGCAGGTTGGAAGGATGTAAAGAGTTAATGCTTTACAAGTGACTGCCTCAAAAGACAGAGTGCTGAACTGAAAAGCAGTTCCTGCAATGCCTGACATATAGAAAACATAATCGCTTGCTAAAAACACAATGAGGCAAGTTCGCTTTCTGGTTTTGCCACAGACTTTTTGTACCTGGCTCAGGCCTGTACCTTGGCCACTCCTGCATTTCGATGTGTTTATACACAACCACTATTTCCAAGGAATTAATAGGTGAAAATAGTTTTTCTAAAGATGTACCAACCTTTGGTGCCCCAAAAGTACTTTGAAAGATAAAAGGATGGTTGGTGGACATGGTGACGAGGTATTTGAGGACACAAAGCACTGCTGGGGTAGCTTCCATTAAGTATCAGTTTCTTATTCCTACAGAGGCTGGTCCTACCATGCTAATGGATTTATAGTAATGACACTGTATGAAGATACTATATGAGTTTACTGGTAGAATGCTATGACTGACTTCTGTGCACACAGGTTTTCAGGAGATGCCTACTTCTTACAGCTTGGCAGCCTCACGCTTATCTGTTCAGGAAGGAAGGTTATATGTTTGATGATCTTTGAGGTCTCTTCCAACCATAATGATTCTATGATCCTGTGTTTTAGCACCTTGGCAGGGTTACCTGATGCTTTGTTAGCAGCACAAATTGAAAATATGCTTGGCCAGATGGAGTTCGGCTCAGCAGAGGCGATGAGGGAGGGCTGGGGGAGCAATGCTCTGTGAATGACTGCGTACCAGCTGGCCACAAGCTGGCTGCTGAGCCCTCGTTCCTGCCTGCCACGGTGGGAGGCAGGAGGAGGCTGAGGTGGGCTTGTGATCGCAGGCCTCTCCACAGCAGCTACAAGCGAAGCTGGCCTCTGAAAGATCCTGGTTGCTCCCTGCTCTTCTGTATTAGGGCACTCATGTTACGATTTAATTTATTTCCAGTCAGATATAACTACTATCCGAAATAGATCAGCAAATGCAAAACCAAACGAAAGCCATCATTATCCTTACTTCCTCTTAAAGACACTGTTTGTCAACTCTTTGGGGACAAGCTTAAAAAGTATGTCTTTTTTTTTCTGTTTGAAAATTTTTGCTTAGTTCTGCATTTTATATTTTGTTTCTTTCACTTGATGATACCAAAAAATCATTGGAAGTGTGGCAGGTCACTAGGGAAAGCCTTCAGCTATCTCGGCACCACCCCATAAATTTACGGAGCTCCATCTCTGGTGAATTTTTGGTTTCTGCCTCCATGTCATATAGCAAAATGCTGTTCCATAAAAACTAAAAATTGTGCTTGTTTTAGAGCTTACAAAATGCGTTCATATTCAGTCTATACTCCCTTTGTTTCTAGACCAAAGGCTGGCTGTTCTTCTGGGTCATTTTCCCATGGTGTGGCTACAGACAGCAACTGCATCCCTTCACCCGTCTGCTGTTTTGCTCTCAGGCGATGTTCAGGCACCCTCCCTGAGCCAGGGGCTCTGTTCCCCTCACAGCCCTTTCCTGGGCACGGACAGCCATGGCTGTTGATAGGGCTCTGGGTGAAGTTCCATGAGGCCTCAATACAACCCCATTTCTAGGTCTGTTTTTAGATTATACTTCCCTTATTGACAAGTCCGTTAGATTGGCAACTTATGATTGCAAATGTGAGCTGTTCCTCACCCGCTTTTCCCCTTGGTTATATTTGTAGACTACAGAATACAGAGTCAAGGACTATTGTCTAGCCCTAAGGTGGAGTGACACAGGCTGGCCAAGGTCAAACTGTACAGCAGGCATGTCTTTGTGGATCTTTCAGTTGAAAATGTCTGAAACGATGAGGGCAAGTCATAGTTTGAAATCGGGGCCTGTGAAGGTACCAGAGGCACCAAGCTGCCCGGGCGGGGCGATGTGGCCTGGAGGAGCCAAACCCACAGCAGCGTTGTCCCCTGCCTGCTGGAGCAGTCTCTGGCGTGCTGCCTCCCAGGCCTGCTCTGAGGAAAGCTATGCCTGGAAGCTTCCTAACGAGTAACTCTCCATCTTCAGAGGTATTAATGGGAGGGAGGCTCTGTGGTAGTGATCAAATCACACTGGATTTTAACACTGCAGGAAGGGGAAAGCAGGCTGTATAGATTGTGTAGATACCAAATTTAGGAAAGGAAGTTAAATGGCTTCCCCCCACCTCAGCACTTCCCCACCTGCCGGCACAGCCTGCCTGGCTCCACCCGCAGCTGGCTGCGGTGGCAGGGGCACTCGGTGCTTCCCCACACGGCCTGTTGGGTCAGTAATGGCGGGGGATCATCAACCCATGGCCCTGCCGGCACCCAGAAGGTAAATGTGTTTGTGGGCTGCCGACCTGAGGGGGCAGTGGGCCACAGGGCTGCAGGCCAGGGCTCAAATGCGTTTTGTCCTTGCTTGAGGGGAGGTGATTTTTTTTTTTCTCCAGAGGAGGGAAAGCTGGTGGAGGTGAAAGGCAGGGAGGAAGGAAGGGTGGGGTTTGATTCAGCTGAGTCTGTGTGTGGGGATCTGGGGGAGGCAGCCCAGATGGTGGTGGAAAAGAAGATGGGCCTGAATCTTGCAAAACACAAACCCCTGGCTGGGCGGGATCCCCCCCTGAAGTGCCAAATGGCACCTGAAAGGCAGCGTGAGTGTTGGAGGGAAACACAGCTTTTAAGGTGGAGAAATAAGTGTTTTCCCAGCAAGGAGTGACACAGCAGATACTCCTGAGGTGGGAATGGACCGGCCTTCTCCTCAGGGGCAATGGTGATGGTGGTGCCAGTGAGGTGAGAGCCTGCCCCTCAAACCCAAAAGGCCGAGTTGAGGGGGATGCAGATGCCACTGTAATGTGCTTGGTGATGTTTGGCCTCCCCGGGTAACTGCATGGTGGGTTTGATGGTCTATCCTGAACCACGGGAAGGATTTGGCTGAGCATAAGTTTTGGGTGTAATATATCCCTTCAGTATGGTCACCCTTGTCAAATAAAAGTCAAAATCGAAGGGGAAATTCAGAAGTCATTGTCTACCCCTCAGCTCAGGCCAGGCACAGTTTTCATCTGTCCTTTTCCACAGCTGTATTTGATTTCTCTGCTCAGCTGCTTCTGGCCTTAACTGCATTGTAGGGGAGTGGGAAATGGGGCAGTTGTTTTGGTATACTTCATGTTATTGCTGTATTTTTCTGGCATATATGTAGGTACATATAAAGTCAGGAATCCAGCTTGGATTGTGGCTGGTGGCGGCATCTTCAAACTCTTTCTCCTGAGTGAAATCATGAGTTGCTGTTAAATAATTCAAACCTTATTCAAATTGATCCATTTTAGTGTGTAAGTCCTGAAGATATTGCCTGATATGGCAAGAGGCCATGAGCTCATCGGTTACTGCAGAGAGGAGATACCCAGTATTGGCAGCGTCAGCTGTCAGCAATTCAAATAATGCAGCCTAGCCCACTCGGGCAGACTGACAAATATTTGGGGTTTTCTTCTTTTTCTTTTTTTCTTATGGTGTCCTTTTCCAATTTCACTGAAGAGGCTATGCTATGATAACTGTATGTTATTAACTTTTGCCTAATTGCATCAATATTCTGTATTTGGCTTCATGTTTTACAACACCCTATTCATAAATTATTACATCGTGATTCACGTCCTGTTATGTCTGTTGCTTAATTAACTCCAAAGAGTGAAATATAGTGTATATTCTGCACTTTTTGCCCAGAAAGTATGTGAACGCACTGACCTGCCTGTCTTGGAAGACTACCTCCTGATGCTAGGTGACTTGTGGCGTACCTCATTGTGGCTCTTCTAACTGGGTGTTTCAGGTTCTCAAAATTTGGAGTAATAGGAAAGATTAGAAAAATGTGGTTATTCTATGATCTTACTTTCCCAGGTTTACTGTTATAAATCACCCTAAGAGCCTGTAGCTGATGCTGAAAAGGGCAATCCGATCTTTTCCTCTCATCCACAGAAACGATTGTGCACTGCCTTCCCTGTGTTGTGTGGCCATGCAGGCAGCAGAAGCGGAAGAAAACAAATTAACTTTCAGCTGTATCAGCATGTTGGTCTGACTTGCCACGTACCAATGATTGCTGGTGGTGACACAAAAAAGGGCAGGAGCATACAGACATGAGCGTGGGTTCAGATGGGTTTAAGTTGAACATGAAACCACATCTTAAGAAGCAGCATAAAGGGAGGAAGCATTCATCTTTTGTGCAGATATACTGTGTCTTGAAAGAGACTTCTCTGTTGCTTTCATCTTTTTGGCCTATGGGCTATTGCACCCAGCCATCTGTTCTCACCTTTCTGCACTGTACTGCAACATCTCTTCCTCACTTTCCCATTTTACTTTTTTTTTCCAAATTACCTATTTGCAAATAAGAAACATTTTCTCAGTTTTCGTGTGCAATTTTTAAAGCTTCCTCTTGCGCTGCTTATCCTACATTCCTCAAAACAGTGGAGTATTTACTGAGCAGAAGGAAGTGCACTAGCTGAGGAATCAGGAGGTTGTCCGTGAAATCCCTTTGGTAACACTAGTATTTCATCTCGGTGTGTTTTTGTTTTCTTTCTGACTTCTGTTGATCTTAAAAGGTAGGTATACAGCTGTTACTAGATTATAAATGGTAGCCCATTTGTCTTTTTCAGGTTCTCATAAGTCAATCTTAGTGCAAGTACTTACTTACTTATTAGCTTGGTTGAAGTTTTCTTATGACTGTTTGGTTTTTTTGGTTTTTGTTTGTTTTGTTTTGTGTGTGTGGTGTGTTTTGTTGTGTTTTTTTTTTTTACACTTGAAATTTGCTCTGTTTCAAGTATTTATAGAGTTCTCTGTTTCAGAAAGTTTGTTTGGTTTTGGTGTCCCCGTCCCCCCTCAGTGTAATTGGAAAGCAACTCGAAGGTACTGTTTTAGGCAATTATTCTTATTAGGCCTGTGCTGGTCACAATACATTTTGTAGGTTTTCCTCAATTCCAGACCTTTCCTCAGGAAGGTTTTGTTTTCATTATTTTCTGAATATTCACTTGATATTGAATGCAGTGGGGATTTTTGTTTGGTTGTTTTAACACTATCCATCTTACTGACAAATTGATTTATAGTCCTTCTGCTTTTAGGGCAAAGTCCTATATAATCTAACAGAAAACTACAAACTCTCTGAATTTTCTTGAAGAAGCCTAAGGATTTTCTAATCCTCTCTTAAACACAGTGCATATTTGAGACATAGATGCAGAATTCTTACTAAATATTTTATATATGAAATACTGTAAACAACTAACATAACCAGGACGCAGTATAGTACATCAGCAAATGTTCTCTGATAAAGTGTCTCTCTCCTAATGGGGATATTTTGTTTGAATGTTCAGCTAGTTTCTGTGATGATATGGATTGAGTGAAAAAACACATGGATTTTCACTATGTTTGTTTTTGGCTTTGTTTTCCTTACACTGCCACTCAGTGGTCGGTGATGTTGTGCCACCAGGAGATTCTAGCTTCTGATAGCTGAAAAATTGCGATCCCAAATGTTCAACTCTTTGTTTTGGGAGTTCTTATTTCACGGTGGGATCACACTAGAACTGAGTCTCAGCGTTCAGAGTAAGCCTTGCTACATCACCAGATGAAACCTTGTTTAACCACAAAGTTTTCAAGCAACACAATTGAATCCCGTGTCAAGGACTTGCTGTTCTGCCGTAGAGAAACAAGATTGCACTTCCTTTTAGAGAAATGAGAATCATGCAAGAGAAGAAAGGTCTGTTTCGGTTTTTTTTTTTTTAATTCTCTTCCTGTTGATGTTGTATATGCGTCTTGAGATCCTGTCTAACTTAGATGATTCATCTCTCCAAAGGCTAGTAAAGAAATGGGAACATCTAGAGGGCAACTCATCCTAGCCTGAAGTTGTTCCAGTGAAATGGAAAAGGAAGGTGTTTGGGAGGGGAAATGAAACATTTTTCATGTCCAAAAATATAGTCATGTAATTTAGAATGGTGATATTTTAAACTTTAAAAGTATTCTAATTACATTTAGGGAATTAAATACATTTAAATGCAAAGTATTATTTTACAGATAATATAATTACTTAAATTGTAATGCTTTCTTAATTCTTCTAATTTTTTTATTAAAAGCATTGCAAAATGATGAATGGTTTTGATCAAGTAACCATCTGGAAAATTTTGCTGTTCTTTGTTTTCCAGAACCATTTCATCTTCCATGTGCATTTGGTATGTAGTGGACTCTTTCACAGGATGCTGCAAAACAGACGTAGCAATTCAGTTTTAAGGAAAATATCACAAATGAGGCACTGTTCAGCCTTTTCTGGGAATGAGTGAAGGGATTAGTGGGACCTATCTGTGGTCAGTTTTAGAGCTGAACATACCTGTGTGCTCTCTAGTACTTTTCTATGGTTATTTTTCAAGCTCTAAGCTTATTGTGACAGATGCATTCTGTCATTTGAATTCCTGTTCTTTGGTTATCTACATCTCATTAAATCATTTTCTAATCTCTGATTGCATAATACTGGCATCTTACAGCATATCAATTATTAGGCAGATAACTTGAATATCAAACATATGTTGTTATAAAATGTTCCTGCAATTAAAGATCCTTGTGAATATAAGCAGTTGTAAATGCAGGGGACTACTCAGACTGGCACAAGAGTAGGGCATACAGCATGCATAGTCACCAGTGAATTGTGCCAAGACCTACATTTTGCTGGTATTTTTAATTAGGAAAATTGATAGATGTTTGGAGATGAGAAAGTTTAATTTCTTTATGATAAAACGTGCAGGAATGTCAAAACTGTTCTCTCCAGAGCTAAAGGGGCAGTTTGAATGCTTCCTTCTCACTGCATGTCCTGTACTGGCTGCATTTCACTGATGGAGTTTGCAGGGTAGGGATGTGAAAGGCTCAATAAGCAGGTATTTGGGGGTGAAATCAGAAGATAACTTTCTACCTGTGTCCTGGCAGCTAGAAGCATCTTGAGGCAAGGAAAGCATGACAAAATTAAAGTAAATGTCTCTCCTTTCTAAAAGGAGACAAATGAGAAACAACAGTAAAACTGATGGACATGAAGAACAGCAATGATCACTGACTCTGACCTGGAAGAGAATACAGTTTATTCCAGAAAAATTTGATGATGTTAGCTGTATTTACAGGGTCATCAGCAGAAAGGGG
The DNA here is from genome assembly GCF_000690535.1 of Cariama cristata. Lineage (NCBI taxonomy): Eukaryota > Metazoa > Chordata > Aves > Cariamiformes > Cariamidae > Cariama > Cariama cristata. The sequence goes on from NW_009611477.1 coordinate 22,704, forward strand.
GATAAAGGAAGAATAAGGGATGGTACATTGAATTATACTGGCAGAGATACAGAGTACAGAACAGAGGAGGCAGCACTTTGCAGTGGTATGAACTAGTTAGAACTGCTTTGGGCTGCTGCTGTGCAGTGCTGGCAGTTTCACAACAGGAAGGATCTTATCAGCAAGAGTCTGTGATGTTCAGCACTTAGGATGAAACCCAGTCCCAAGATATCAAGTTAAAGGAATGTTTAAAAGAAATTTTTTTTTTTTTAAATCCCCCTCTACACAGTATTCTTCAGGGATAAACTGAAGTTTTGTGTTTTGGAAAGAGGGGACAAAGCAGGTGCAAGCAGATGGCTTATGATTGTTACCAATAGAAATGTGAGAGCCAGAATGAAATAGAATTAAATAAAAAGCTTGGACTCCGTATTTCTATGCTGAAATAAATGAACTGAAAAAGGCTGCAATTCAGCAAAAGCTTTTCAAAACCATCTCCAAATCCAACCTTATTCAGCAACAGCATAATTTTTCAAAAATACCAACCTGCAAGTGAAGAACACTAAGTCTGCTTAATTACTTGAGTACTCTTGAAAATGTCACACCATGACATGGAAGTACTGATTCAGGAAGATATCCCTAGTGAGGAAAGTGTTTAAACAAGGTTTTATGTCCATTTCTGAATTAGGACTGTTAGTGTTGCTTCCATGACAAATTGATTTTCATGAAGCTTTAGAACATGTTTAAATTTAAAGACAATTAAATGGTCTCTTGAATTAGGGCTTAGCTTAGCAGAAGGAAACAGCTGCAACAAGTACGATCAATTAACTGAAAACATCTAGAAATTGTGTTGGGAGGAACATGACTGAAATCAGGAAGATGGGTTTTAAACTAATGAAAAGGGTTGAAAGTTGAAAAAGGGTATCAAGAAAATGTGTTAATTCAACCTTTTTTCTTTACCTTCTCTTGTGTGTCGTGAACAGCTGTAAAAAAAGCCCAGTTTTGCACCTATGAGATAGGAAATGCACAGATCCTGAGGACAATGAGCAGTATGCAGCAGTCCTTGGAAAATAAGCTTCTTGAGGCAGGAATAACTAACAAAGATGAGTGAGTAACAGAGATGAGTGAGGAAGAGTGGTGGTGTTTAGTGTCTTATATTGCTGGTGGTGCTCTCCATTTAAAACTTTCTTGCTTATTAATCATCCCAATCAGTACAAGCCATCTTCTCTCAAATTTTAGGCTTTCACAGTTCATGAAAATGTGAAGTCAGTCAAGCAAAATAATTCTGTCACCACTCTGTAACAAATCTTTAAGGTTTATTGAACACATTTGAAAATAGTCCAGGAGAACAGCTGCATAGGATTAATCATTCTCAGGGCAAAAGCTGATTTTTCCAGACCTTTGCGTACACTTCACGGTCTCTCTCAAATGAAAAGCCTGTTCCTATTAAAAAGCTGAAATAAACAAATCAATAATTAATTTTTAACAAATTTGTCATCTTGACAAAGCAATCAACTAACAAAAATCTTTGACAACAAGCAACTAAATTATGACCCTTTTGAGTGTGCCTTCTGACGGCTGTTCAGTCCTCATGTGACATTAATTCTTTGTATGGCAGTTGGCATCTCGAAGCCTACATGACAGGTTCCTTGTGTCGTTCTTGGTGGTAACCCCAGGCCTGAAGTGTGTGAGGACTGAAAACGACCCTGAAGAGGTCTGGAGCATGATTTTGTGGGGTTGTGTAAGAAGCATACTTTGTCACTACTTACCTTACATCAACTGCATGATTTTAACAGATGTCTGCTGCCTGTCTCCTGGGTTACCAATTGAGTATTTCTAAGTTCATACGCATGCCAAAAATAACTGAAGTTGCAATTTATTTTTATTTCATCTGTTTTTGTTTTCTTTAAATAAAGGGAAGCAAATAAAGAGTTTATTTATGACAGAAGGAAATAATCTGTTTGCAAAAGTTCCATGGTCCAAATTACCCTTTGGCTTTACCACATCCACTCCAGGACAAGAGTTTTCTGTCGGCTCTTCCCCTAGCTGTAGCTATATCAGTATTAGTCAATAGGGATGCTGAAGTCTGTGGGGCAAGAGCTGCCATGTAAAGAAAGGTCTCTCTAATGAAGCAGCAGCCTTTCTCTGTGGAAGCATTTTTGCAGCAAGTCAGTGCTTTCTCCCTATAGATTAACATCAATTACAGTTTCCATTTGAAATCAGGAAAATCCATTACTTTTTCTCCTTGTAAGAACGGAGCTCCTGATTCTGGTCTTGCATGTGCCACTGATTTTGTGGGAATGACTCCAGAACTAAGCAGTATGAGATCAGGCTGAGAACCCAGGGTGCTCTTATACCAAAGTTAACTTGGTCTGGAACAGTTTATCCTTCTGCAGATAGCTGATCTCTGAAGAGGCACAGGAGGTCACCACTTGGCGAACTACTCTACTGAATTTTACATTAGTAAAGATGAGCAGCTTTTTTTTTTTTTTTTTCCTGAGACACTGATGATGGGTGCGGTGCATCCATAAGCAGAGATGGCAGAGGTACATCAAACTTTTCTGATGTTTGAGCTTCTACCTACGTGACTTCTAATGTTTATTTCATGGAAGCATATTCTTTTTGGAATATATTCATAAAGGCTGTCTATTGAGGTATACTGAATTTTCAACAGGTACAAGCTAGCAGTTTGGTGATGAGCAGAATGAACAAGCATTCAGTGGGACATATTTTACGCACACTTTCTCTTTAGAAAGCTGAATTCTAAGTATCTGATGAACCCAAAAGCACAGTGGTTCCAATTAAGAACTGGTTGGCTCTTGCTAGACAGTTTTTTGGTTTTGCTGGTCATGAATACAGGTCATTAGTCTGCAATTCCTGACTATACTCTTAATTGTTAATAATTGAATGTGATTAATTTGTCCAGCTTATTTCAAGGACCAGAAGAAAGTAAGTAGTTTAAGTAAGAAAGCGGTGTGTGAGCATTGCTCAAACAAGCCTGCTAGACTTTTCCAACTGCTATCGAAGAACAGCAAGAGATCACATTAGAATAATTGAACGTCCTGCATGCCACCCCAGTGATTCTGGGATTCAGTAACTGCAGTGCACCTGGCGCCAGACAGTGTCTGCATTTTCAGAGTGTTTCTCTGGATAAGAATGATCCAGCTGTCAAACACTGAGTCTGCAGAACTAAAAGATGAGCATGATACAAAACTCTCTTGTCAGATTATGTTTCTGAAAGAGCAAAGTTTAAAAGAATTCATCAAAAAAACCTGCTCTAATTTTTCAGGACAAAAATAATAATAATCATTTTGGGGATAAGTCAAATACTAAACAGAAGACAACTGCTTATTTTTAGAAGTAAAGAACTGAGCTAAAACAGGGTTGCATGGAGCCACATGCAAACACATAAATTATTAAAATGTGTTGCTGCTGTTACTCAAATGCTCAGTAGGATGAATTAAAACTTTCCTGCAAGGAACTAAGCAGGAATCCTTTAACCCTACTACTGCTGTTTATAAGCTGTGCTCACTGCTTATGGCTTATATGTCTGGAAAAGGGATAGAGTGCTTTGTGGCAGCTGTTATGTGAAATTTCCTTCAATGGGAAGTTGTTTAAATCAATGAAAATAAATTATACAGTGGTAATCGTTGTTCTTCTAAAATCATTTACTCCAATGTTTTATGAAGAGCAATGTTCTGCTTTCCAGCATCAAGCTCTTTGTAGCATGAATCTTGAATAGCATTATCCCATTATTATATCCTCTGCAGCCCACCATCAAAATGGTGCTAGTAAAGAGTAAGGATCTTTCAGACAGGTCGATTCATGTGAAGGAGTGACAAATACTAACATTCATTCTGGTGTAGTAATTTTTCATTTGTGGAAATGAAAGTCCTTTTCAAGGGAGTTACATTTATATTATGTAGTTGGGGACACTGAGGCTAGTTGGCTCCCCCAGGGTCACAGCAGCAGGGCCAACACAAGAACAAAAATCTCTTGATAGATAGCTCTTTCCATGCTATACTTATAGCTGCATAGGGCACAGAGATCTCTGTGCCCGAGAGGGGTGTTTTGTGAACAACTTCGCATGTTCGTATTCTTTTCAAAAACCATTTTATAGCCATAACAGTAAGACAAGGAGAGACCAAGAACTCTAATGTAATGCAGTTGATGATAGGCAGGTTTAAGTTAATTTCCATTCCTCACTTATCATTTATTCAAATAAAATCTTTGGCATTTGAAATGAGTGAGAACTGGAAGCACTGCACTCAGAAGCAAATTGAAGTGAATTTCACATAAAAGAGCACAGAACAAAACATTTTTAAAGGCTATGCAGATAGGCAAACTTTAATTTAAAGTTCTAATACATACTAATAAGTTTTAAATGTTCGTGACTTAGAGAGAGATTGCCTTAAATAATTCAGACTAGTGTTTGCTAACGACTGTGCCAACCAGAGTATAAATACCTACAAAATTCAATGCAGATGTAGTAACCTTCTTGTCTTACTATAGATCTATTTACAGTGAAATAATTTATGAGTTTTGGTGTTCATAGTATGCCTATAGAATAAATATTCAATACAAGGAGAGAAATAGCAGTGGTGGTATGAAATAGTAGATTTTTGTGTTAAACTTTCATAGGTGGAATATATCTCTCTCTATAATGGAGCCCTTATTCATCTATTTATATGTTGTTCTTTTCCTTCCCAAACCAACCCTGTTTTTTCTGCGAAAATGTGTTGAAGCTCTTTGCCTTATTAGTTTGAGAGTGCTGCCTATTTGTGAAAAACTGAAAATATGAACATGTGCATCAACATGATCAACGACCTCCCTTTGGCTCTCCAAAATATAGTCATCTACTCAGTTTGAGTACTCTAGACTCCTCTTTAACCAATAGAAAAAGAAAGATATAGTCTAAATTATGACCTCTTTCACATATCCTAGATATCTATATTAAAATGTGAATGTTAGATTAATTTGCACTCTGACCCATATTAGTGGACCACAGAGCAATATGGTCATTGTAGTTAAGTAAGTAATAAGATTAAAATAAGTTGCACAATAGTTCCAACGAGCAGTATTTAGGTCTAGATCCTTTGCTTAGTTGTACCCTCTGTCCTCACCCCTGAATTGCACATTTAAATACCTGACTGCAGTCTAAGATTGAGCCTTTGCGATTTTAAGGATTCCTATTGTGTCTTTCAAGTTAATAGGAATTTCTTGACATCTTGCATGACACTTGGACCAGATTCTTAATGGCCTAAATCTGAATATATGGTGCTTTTACAAATAACCTGCCACACATTTCTGACATGTGGGCTATATTTAAATCTGAGGCATTATATTTGATGTCTTTAAAGGGTAGGGGTTTTGGACATTTTTTTGTATTTACAGCTAAATATATATATATTTTTTTGCTTGTCATGATAAAGTCTCTGATATGACAAAGCAAGTTTCTAATACAGATTTCAGCATGTGTATCGTATATTCTGTTTGTGTAAGTGTCTACACAAGTGTCTACCATCGCATGTAGGTTCTTTATGAACAGAATTTAGTGGAAGAAGTTGAGCTAGAAAGCCTATGTGATCCTATGTTTCTGTATAAATCCGTGGTTACCACTTTTCTATTTTTTTTTCTTTTTGCACCTGGACTATTATTTGAATCCCCTGTTTATGGTAGTTTTTATTTTCAGAGAGATGGGTTACTACTAGAAGGCAAACCTGGATTCATGATACCCAGGTTCGATTTCTTGTTTTGGCAAAGGTCTTCAATGCAACCTTGAGTAAAGTACATCTCAGACGTCCAAAGGTACTTCTGAGCACATGAGCAAATTAAGATCAGTCATGTTCTACTTCACTTCCTTGTTTTTTCGATTTATTCCAATGAGGTTCTGAAGATAAATAAACAAAATAAAGGCTTTGGGGTGCTTAGATATTACTGTGAGGGGAACTACAAGAGTACTCAAGACAGTGAAATTATAGTTCCTTTCTAGTCAGTCCTTGACACAGTCCTCAACAACTCCCCTCACAATATCATTGTGTGTAGCTAATGAGGCTCCTGTAATGCAGAGCAGTCTGCTTCATTATTTAAAATTCAGGGACATTCTTCAGCTGTAACAGCCTCACAAGCCATTCAAGCTGTTATCAACATTAGCAAAATGCCACTTTCCCCACATCCAAAAAAAGTACATTGGCTATTAGCAACAATCTACCCACCTGCCAATGGGTTTAGTGCATAATCTACACAAGTCACTTGCTCACTACATTTCAACATGATGATACACCACTGCAGAGACGACATCCAAGAAAACGATATCCTTTGCCCAAGCTGTCAAGTGGAGGTTGGGTATTTGTTATTGAATAAGAGGGGATGTGCTTATTTTTGTACCACATTTCTGAGTAAATTTTATGAAAGGATTTGAATGATGGCTCAAACATTACCTCAAGCAAGCACTCTCTTCTGTGTCAAAGAACATAAATTCAAGAGCTCTTGAAAGCACTATAAAACTGGTACAAAATAGAGTAGCTGTAAGTAGACACTCTTTACTACAAATGTTTTCTGGTACCAGAAAATGAATATTTACTTTGGAGTGAATATTGAAGTGAATTAAGTGAAACTCTGTTAAAGTTAACAGTCAACAATGTGGTTGTTGGGTTCTATTTTATTCATTTACAACCACGAGTGAAACAGTTACCAGCCCCATCCTTTATGAGGCTGAGCATGGAAACACTTACTAAACACAAGTAAATAATGATCTCCTACAGACCTGGTAATTATAATCCAAAGGAACAAGGTATTGTAAGAGAAAAGGGGCAAATCAACAAGACTTGAAGGAGCTAGAAAATATTGATAATTTTTTAAAACTTCTTTTACTTCATTATTTCCATTTCCCTATCATTACTATTTTCATCCAATGTGGTAACAGTTATCTGAGGGTATCTGAGAATTACACTCATGAGGTTTTGGTAATCTGTTAATTTCCATAGTAATGTGCTTCATTTTTCTTTCTATATTACAGAATTAGATTTCTGGTGGTCTCTGGAGGAACTTCAGAAATGGAAGTTGGAAATGAATCAACACCGCATCAGTCACGTTTTACCACGAGAGTAAAGCAGTTGTGGACTGGGCTCCGGGTTGCAATGCTATAGGTACTTGTTTTAACGCATGTAGATAAATCATGTCAGTGTCACGGGTTGCATGAGAATGTGAAGTCAAGCACCTTAATCTAAGTGCCTGAGATCTCTGATGTATTTGCAGAAAATGTTGAAAACATAAGCTGCCCTAAGGTTTTGTTTATAAAAGTGTCAGGTTGGCTAAAACATGATTTCTATACCTTGCCTTAGCTGCATTATATTTTTTCTATTGAATATGAACCAGTGAAAAGACTCCTGTGTTGACTGCTAAGCACTGCTGTTTGGTAACATTAGACAATCAGCTCTATCACCCAGTGTTGCTTCTTTTCTCATGCCAGTCTTTGCTGCTGTCAGACTAATCTACTGCGCATTTAAATCTTCCTGGATCACACAGGTGTTACATAGGCTTAACTCTTTATGAAAGTGAAGAATTCTTGTTTGTAATGAGCTCCTGTAGAGCCAAACGTTCTCTCCTGAGTTTATCTGTGAAAGACTCCCAATTCAGCTTACAACTGTTGTCTGTGATGAGTGAACTGCTTGCTGTCTGATTTGTTATTTCACCTTTTTGTGGTACAGATGATTTCACAGCTGTGTGACATACCTGTGATTTTCCAAACAGCAAACATAGCATTTTGTTTTGTAATAAATCATAATGAGCATGAAAATTGGTGGAAATGGGCACAATAGCAGCTGCTATTCACTACTAACATTTAGTTTCAAAGTAATACACAGATTTTGAACCATTAACGATGTGTTCAAATGTACAATGGAGACATCTTGGGACAGTCTATAAAGAGCTCAGTACAAACCTCAACTCACCACCCTCATCTGCAGTGGCACTGGGGAAAAGAAATGGAGTTTTTAACAAAAATTGTATTTGTGCAGCATTACAAAAGGAAAGGAGGGTAACTAAATATTATGCTATTATACAAATGAGTGGTATGTGTTTTACTGAAATACTGTATTTACTCTTGGTTTGTACCATTTTTTTCTTTCAGTTACTTCAAGGTTGCAGTTAGGAATTTTCTTTATATGAGACTATATTCCATGACAGTCCTGGTGAATAGCTAAAAATATGACTAAGACTTGTAGTAGTAGTCAATTTCATGTGCCTTTCTATGCACTTGTAAGTTCCTGGCTCCTTTCTTCCTATAATACATTTATGCAACAAGTTGCTGTTGTCCTTGCAAAACTGTTCTTTTCTCCTACCTCCTTAGTCTTTCATAGCTTTTTAAAAACCCAAGGAACAGCTTTGAAACATAGACATGTGGGCACTTTGTCAGAAACAAAATCAATACACTAGAAAATGGTTTCATTGAGAAATTTAATGTACAAAATAATCAGTTTGTTCAATTGTGTAGTCTGATTGCACAATGTATGTCTGTGAAAAGGGGAAGTGCTAATGAACAGGTATATTTTCTCATATCAGTGAATGAAAGCAGTATAACTGTTGCCTCAGCAGAGCAGTAAAGAAAAAAGACTAACTCAAATGCTCATTTTTATTTTTCTGGAATGGACACAGTGGACTAACTGAATGTATAGTACAGTTAATATTGTATTAGTTTTCAGGTTTGAGAAACTGGGACCGTGTGAATACTATGGCTCAAGGTTGTAGGAAGCAAACTCCATGAATCTCCTCTGTAAGAGATCCCAAATTCCTAGCCTGAAGTTGGTGTGTGTTTTCAGATGTGATACTTTTACAGTTGCAAATTCGTAGCATAAAACCAAAACTGACCTAGTTAATAGTGGGAATATCATTCAATAGGGATTAGTTTATATTCTTGCACACCTTGTTCATCTTAAGATAGGGCAGTTAAGTTGTGAAGGCCCCTGTCCATCTCAGCTGGGAGGGGAAGATGTAATTTACCTGGCATTGCTCCCTTAGCCATTCTCCATCACTTCTGTGTTTGGTGTTGTATTGTAAGTCTGATTTCTTGGAAGTGACAACTTAGTTATGGTTGGAATTTGTTGTGCCAGGAAGGACTTCTCATGGTCAACTGAGGCTGTACTACACTGGCCAAAACATATTAGCTTGCCACATTTAAGAAAATTAATGTGGGAAAGGAGATTGAAGGGCAATCAGTTTAGTCAGGCCTTGCTTGCTATTTGTTCAAAAATCCAGTATATGTGTGCTTTACTGAACACTCATGTCGTCTAAATTGTAACCAACTAGTTTAGGGTTTGATTTTTTTAAATATATGCTTAAAGGCAGGTAATGGAGACATTAAAAAATAAGAATGGTGTTGGGCTGATGGTTCCCCTGTTTTGCAGGGAGACTTGTTGCATGGTTTATGCAGGAAAGTCAGTGTTCCCCTTCATTACCTCCACTTCAAACACAGGAAAAACCAGCGTATGACTCTGCTGCTTTTCCACCTGCACTGCTAGGTAGCAGCAGAAAGTATTTACTTGTGGGAAATCAGTAGTTAGTACAGCAAGAAAAGTATAGAAAAGAAACTATGTGCTTGCAAAAAGATTGATAGTACCTGCTTGTCTGTCAAGAAGCATGGATCTGGGCTTATACCTGGTGGAATCAGAGTTTGACTCCTGCTCTGCTCATCTGGAGACTCAGAAGGAGAGAAACTAATTTTTTGTTGTAACAGTTCTAAACCCCTTGGTGACTATATTGCTAGTTTTTTGGCAAAATCTTCCAGACAAATTTAACCTTTGCTATACGTACGCTGTGTCTGCACATGATAGTCCAACTCCTAGACCTCTAGCTGGGGAATGCTTACTGACCTTGACTAATAAAAATATTACATGAACAAGTTGTGATGCTCCTTTACAGAACCTGTAATGAATCTGGGGCATGGATTTTTCTCCCACAAGTAATCAAGCCCAGTAGGTTAGTGACATTGAGAAGTGCTTTGGATGAAGAGGAAATGTAAAAATAGAAACCTGCAGTTGTGTGATGAGGGTGTTCAGACTTTAAATTTCAGGGAGCAAGGTGTGTATGTGTGAAAACTGGGAAGGCATTTATCCCTTCCTAAAAGTTTACCCAGCTTTTTTGATTGCTAAAAGAAGATTGGAAGGAGGCGTGAGATTGTACTAGAGGGATTTTTAATGGGTTCTAGAAAGCCCAAATTGAGGGAGGGGGGAAAAAAAAAAAGGTGCAATTCCTTAGTTTGAGCTGTTTGGCTGTTTGTATGATTGCATTTATAATCTGCTAATTATCCCTGCCAAAGAGAACTTGTTCTTTCTTTATAAAAGTACCTAGATAAGTCTCCTTGCCTTCAGAGCAAGCAAGTTGCTAGCTTGAAACAAGCCGTTGTGTGATCTAATACCGGTCCTGTATGCTGCAGAGAAAGAATTTTAGTTGTGTACCCCTGACAGGAGAGGAGTGAAAGTGTCAGCCACAGGTTGGCCATGGTGGTTTGATCGAACAAATCTCATGCCTACAGTAGCCTGTATAGGTAGGTCATTAAGCCCTCTCCTCTCCCGGTCATACTACGCTGTTGAAGAGACCTGGGGGGCACTGCCCTCAGCCCCCAGGCTTGGGTGATGTTCAATAAAAGCAGTGTTTGTCACCACTGCCTGCAAGAGCCACAGTCTACTGGACCCATTATGGCTTTCTTCATTTCAGGGATGAACTGATAGTTTCAAGGTAATGCTTTGGACAAGCTGTGGGGGAGCTGTGGGAAGTGTGTTGCTCTGCCAGCAACGTTCCTGCTTGGGATGAGCCTTTGCAGTGGCCTGCTTTGGCCAAAGTGACGATCCTCTGACTGGGTAGTCCTTCTTGTATATTTATGCTCTCTGGGCTAGTCATTCATCTCTGGAATTTGCAGTTCTTTCTGTGTACGCTGGAGGGTTTTTTTGTTGCTGTTTTGATAATTACAGAATGTATGTTTTGCTAAGGTTTGCAGCTGCTGCTGCCATCTGTCCTCTACCACACCACATAAAACTTTTTTTGTTTTTAGTCAGCACTTGGTCTCTGCAGCCACAGGAGCTGGTGTGATGCAGATTCAGTACTGCATGGGCAGAATGAGATCTTTTTAATGATGCTTGTGGGGTTGGATTCAGAATGTAGACTATGTCTCTATCAGTCTTAAGTCAGGTTTCCCTGTATCAGAGATTTGGAATGAGCTATTGGTAATACAGGAGCACAAAAGTGAGCCTGAGAGCTAGACATTCATTGTTAAAAATAAATGGTGTTTGATAGTCTCTGTAAAGACTTCCTACTTAAGCTGTACTTCCTCCTGTTCTAAGGGACCCCATCTGTACGCGTCACTGCCTTTTACAATGCTAAACTTAATTCACACCATGCTAAAAGTGCCTCTGAAAACAGTTGTCCCTGATGACTCTTTGCCCCGAGTGACCTCTACATCTGTCATTGAATTTAGTTTTCTCTTCAGTACTTTTAATCTTTAGTATTTAAAGTGAAACAGAAATGGATGCTTCAGAGCACACAAGATAAAAATCTGTTAGATCAAGTGGGATAGTCCTTCATGTCACTATGCCCAATAGATCAGTATGGTGTGTATTTATCAGATCTCTCTTCACTTTGAGTCAGAGCTTCTTTTTTTTTTTTTTTTTTAACTTTGATGGGAATGCACTGTCCTCTACTTACCTCAGGTGCAGACCACGGACTACCTGATACAGCAGTTTCCAAACAGATGGTTGATTTCCTTCTGTGCTTGAATGCAATTTCTTTTCATTTTTCATCAATATTGTAGCATAAGGGAGATCTCTACTGAAAGTTGATAAAATTCTCCTTGACTTCTATTGTTATAATAACCTAAGAGGTCACTTTGTGATTTCCAGCATTATTCCTTTGGGCTTGCTACTGTCTTAACCAAATTCTCCAGCAAATTAACTGAAATACATTGCTCTGAATTAGCTTGTTTTAAAAATATTCAGTCATTACAGTGGCATGGTGGCCACTGTGGCTCATTTCTCTCAGTTAAGTAGTTATGTATATTGCCACTGATTCCAGCTTGTTTCAGAATCAGAAAACCCTGACTCATTAAAAACTATCCTTTTAAGAAGATAAAAGCTAAATGAAATTGTACAAAAGAGGTTTGAAAAGTAGTGAGTAAAATGTGCATACTCTTGTTAAATGTTACCTTGATTTAACTAAATCTAAGAATAATAGGTCTCTGGCTGGTTTAATTTTGCTTTAATTAATAGAACAAAGACTATAAAGAATAAAAGAATAAATCTTACGTCAGTCTTGAACTCATCTGCTCCATAGCAAAAGCTTGCAGTAAACCATTGAAAAGGAAGAGATAGAAGCGTGAACTGCAGATTTAGATGATCATTATTAAAAATTAATGATGTTTGGAGATGGAAATAATTAAATAAGGAGGGATGGAGAAATTGTCTAACTCCTTTAACATTATAACATAAAGATTTCTTAAAGATTTCCACTACAATTCACGTTGCCAGGCAGCTGGGCTAAGCATGTAGCTGGGAAGCAGAAGGGATAAAAAGAGCGTGCCCTGGAATCTCATGGGGACTTCACAAAATCTATCAATCTGGTGGATTGTTGAAAAGGGATTTATCAAATCAATCTATATTTTTACCCCCCTACCAACCAACAGAGACTCCATTTAGGATGTTTCCAAAGTGCCTTTTCAGGTTCATAGAGGGGTAGAAGCAATTGTGCTGTAAAGCCACTGATTTTGCTTTCTTTGCCCGGTGGTAATTTCACCTCTCCTAGAGGGGTGCTCAGTCTTAGAAACTATTTCTTTAATGTTTCTACTTCCACCCAGATTTTTAACAGATGTCTAAAGCTGCAGCCACTCTGAAGGGTGAACGAGACCATGACTCTGCTGGCTGGTTGGACCTTTTATGTATTCCATATGGAAGTAAGAAAAACATTTGAACAACAGTATTTTAGTGCTGACAACCATGTCAAGAAGAGCTTAGCTAGCAAGAAGAGGAAGAATGGTCTGTATGAAGTCCTTGGAGGCCTGCAGTTCTGTCCTCACAGAAAACAAAGGAAACAAACAACAACCTTTTGAAGAAAAATAACTTTGCTATGTTCTTTGTCACTTTGCTAGTTATGTTGTGCACAAGCTGAAGAACGTGAGGAAGTGGGGAGATGATGGGTTAAGACAGATTTGTGAGATGAGTGGCAAAGAGTTGACAATAGTCTTACTTTAATCCCACCATACGTGCCATTGTCACTGGAAAGGTCATGGTTGAGGCACCTTGTACCTCTCTTACCTCAGGTAGGCACTCTGCCAGCCAAACTGGGAGACAGTACTGGACAGGAAAAGCAATGAGATGGGTTTTCTGTAAAACACATGAGATTGGAAAAAGAATATCATAGAACATGGCTAGTTCAAGTGTTTATCCCAACTCTAAAGTTTTGTTACAGTCTTTACAGGTCGAGTGTATACCCAAACGCAGTCACAGCTGAACTTTTATTTCACTGATTCTTAAAGGAATTATTACTTATCAAGATCTGTATTTATTTATGATTCTGGATCGTAATGCCCATGATATTTTTCTGGCTTGTTTGATTTATGTGACCTAAGATGGAAGGAGAAAGCTGAATTATTTCTATGCATGTTATTTTCTTCTGTCTTTGAGTTGGCTAGATATAGGGCTGCACCGTTTTATTCAGAGGCTGCTGCAATTTACACATTTCACGCTTTGTTCTCAAATCCCTGCATTATTTACCTGATATGTTGCCACTTCTGATTTATACCAATATAAATGAAATCAGAATCAAGTGTCTGTCCACACCTTTTCCTTTTCCTTTGCAGAAGGTGCTGCTGGGAAAGCCCCACTTGTTTAGAGGTTTTGAAGTATTCTGTATCCAATTAGTTTACTTTCATGGGTAGATAAAGTTCTATTTAATTTTTCCTTTCTCAATTTTAATGCTATCAGGTGAAATATTAAAACATCAGAGAATGGCAAAAGCTCTTTTCTGTAATGGTTCTGTATCTGGGATACAGCCATGATTTTTGTCTTTCTACTTCTGTCTCTATAGGTGAAGAGAGGTCAAATCAGATTAAGTAGGGTTGCATGTTCTGTGTTACTTTAGTACTTTCTTTTTGTTATATTACTTTTTTGGTGGTCTAACTGAAGAATTTTTATCTCAAAGTGTACTTTAACATTTTTCCTCAGTCAATTTATGATTAAAATAAGTAATCAGTAGTTTGCTAAAATCAACCTATATTTTTAAAATTTTATGTCAATAATGAGACCTTGGAGGGATTCTTAGCATCACAAAAACATTTTGTAACAGCTGTGTTTGACATCAAACTCTGTTGATAAGGGCTACTGCAGTGCTATTTTGAAGCTTCATATCCACACGTATTTTTGTGGGTAGGGTCACAGGATACTGTCTGGAGCTCATCTGGAAAATGAAGTCTGTGATGAATCCTGGGACATGTAGTTTAGTCAGGAAACTCCAGCTCTGGGGTGAGTGGAAACCAGATATATTTTGGCACCTTTGGTGAATATTGGCTATTGTGAAATGATCCAAAGTGATCTTCAGATTGAATGCAACCAGTAAAAAGTTTTCAGAACAGATTCACATGACCTGAAGAGAATCACTGTTTTCTCATCAGGGAAAAAACAAATTTAAATAAAACTTTTAACAAAATCAAAACTTCACTGTAAAATGTCAGTTTTGCAGAAACTGCAGTGAAACTTGGTCGTATTGTACTCCAGAAATGCTCTTTTTCTGCAGCCTTTTCTTACAGAAAATTCTCATAATTTACATTGCCCAGACTTTGAGTTCAGTGATTAAATCTTCTTTTTCTGTCATTATTTGGAAAAATGGAAGGAGTTTTGCCCATATGGGGAATGGGAGGCAGAGTCCATGTGGTCTCTGGAGAGGGGTCTTACACGGATGTAATATGCCATCTTCCAAAGCAGCAAGCTTTTCACCCCCAGAGCTCTCCGGAGGTATTTTGCATCGTGAGCATTAGTCTATATGATTTATAATCCAGGGTGTAACATAAGAATGTAATTAACTAATGTAATATAATTAATCAGCAAAATGCCCTTTTGAATCTTGAGAATGAGCCTTCCTTCCCACTACTTCGCAGTTCAGTTCTGTCATCCCTTTTTGTGCAGTGCCTTGCCACGCAGAAAAGAGTAGGGCTGTGTACATCAAAGAGAGTGCTCCGCCTCAGCAAGGGTGACAGAATCAGGCCTTCTGTGAGTTCACTCCAGTCACAACCAATTAATTCCTGTTAAATAAATTTGTAACTATGGAGGGAATCAAAACTTTCAGCAGTGCACCAGTTCCTGCAGAGAGCAGAGTTTAATACTTTCAGTGGGAAGGTCACCCACTGTATGTCCCCCAGTGCGTACATCAGCTGGCTGTGAAGATAACATATCTCTAATTGTTAGGGATTGTCTTCCTTGCAGAATTAGTTATTATATAGAGCTCAGCTTGTTCTTCAGTTTGATGTAATTAGTTCATGTTCATTCTATGTCCAATTCATCAGTCTGGTAACTTACAGAACCTATTCGTTAAAGTCATAATTGCCCATCATATTTATTTAACTATTAAATTATTTTCCATACTGAGTGAATACACTTAGCCACTATTGGGAGACAGTTTGTTACTCTAATTAAAAATGACACACATATGAGGCTTATAGACTTATTAGGAATGCATAACAAGAAGTAAGCTCTTTTAAAACATCATATTGTTAACCTTGATCACAGTGTCTTTCCTACAGTGTGATCTCTTTTTGACAAAATGAAGATGTCAAAAAAGAACATATCCACAGATCGGGGGCCACTGGCCCAGGCAAACTACAGGTAACTTTGTTTTAACCGAGATGGGAAAAAATATTTCAGTTCTTTTATCGCAGCGTTTCCAGTAGTCTGTTTACTTCTGCTTTTAATTTATAAAAATAGCATTTCTCCCTCTTGTTTCTCATGTAGTATCAGAATTTACTGTCACCTGCCATGAAGAAAGATTATTTTTATTTATTAATATTGAGTATGTTATATATAAACAAAATATCTATACTTAGTTAAATAAAAACCTTAAATGTCTGTATCCGTAGAAATAAAATATCTTACTTATGCCATGTATGACTACAATCACTATTTTGATGTGTTTAATAGCACAAAATGTATTAACTTTGTAACACTGGAGTTTCACACAATGAAAAAAGAAGCATTTGGGAACTTAAATTTATTCTGCAGTTTACACTTTAATGATTCTATAATGAGTTTGCTTTCCTCAGAAACAGATCAAGTGTTGGGAATCTGATGGCATAGTTCTTCAAAGCCTGCCTAAATTGCAATGCTCATTTTATTTTGTTCCAGTGTTTGTTCCAGAATCTTTTAAAGAAAAAGGGGCCTAGGGTTTTTTCAACAGAAAGCACCATCTAGCGTTAGTTTTTAAAACTTTGGCCAAAAGTATAAAGAACCATGCAAAAAAAATATCCCAGGGCTTCACTGTAAAATAAATCAAAATCTCAAAAGGAGAAATATCACTGGCTGCACAACTCACACTGTTTGTTTGCGGGACTAGTATAGTGAAAAGATTTCCATAGCGCTTTGACTAATAAGTTCACTCTAGGGTCCTTCCAAAATGTTTTGAATCACCTCTCACCATCATATATTTTTGATCTCTTGCATTCCAACCTGAGATACAGGGCAGAAACCTTTCCTTGTGATCGTATCTTTTAAAGTTTAAATAAGCTCTAAATTTTTGGAGAACCATTTTTCATATATGGCAAGATTTTGGCTCTGGAGAAAAAGGATGAAACAAACTGACTGATGTCCTGTGGGTCCTTAAAAGAATTCCAACAAAATAAACAAGGGCTAGAAAGAAATGAAATACAATGATTTGAGAACTGGTAGCAGGAGAGATACTATAGAAGCTGTCTGAATTGTGGTTAAAAGTCTGTACAGTGACGTAAGTTTGGAATTTAATGGGAGCAGCGAAATTCGAATTTACTATGGACACTAGTAATAGATCAATTGCTGTTCTTACCTTTACTGAGATAGCTATTGCTTTAGAATAATGTAGTTTTTACTCTAGAGCAAACCTGGGGAAAAACTTCTGATGCATTAAGAGTGTAAAAAAAAAAAGGTTGAAAAAACATATGAAAGCAACCTGTATTGGTTTAGACCAAACCAAAACTGAACCATAACATTAAAACATAGTGTTTCAGAATATGTAGGGTTTTTTAAGTGAAATGTTGTCTGTTGGAGAAGAAGTGAAAATGGAGAGATGTTCTTTTTCAGGGAACACTTGTTGCTTATCCAAATAAGGACATTGAAAGTAAGTGGAGAGGATATTACAACACTAAAAGGAACTGCCTACCACAGACAGACAGCTTGGATGCCAGGAAGGGCAGAAGTAGGTTAAGCGTTCTCAAGTCAGACTGCATTTGCAAACAAACAAATACAAAGGGAGAGTTCACAGACAGAGCTGGGTTTTCACATGGGCAGAATCCTATCATGTGGTAGTCAACAAAGGTGTAATTCATGGATCTCTATTGTCCCTTCCCTTCCTAATATAGTGACAAGGAAAAAGGTCAGAGTAAATCATAATGCAATAAAATACTCTTTGATCCTTATTCTAGCATGCTTCCTAAGGACAGGTGACATATGGATTGAATGCCAGAGAAAAAACATCTTGAAATTTGGGATGCAACCTAATTATAAGAGCATGCAATTTATTGAACATAATCTGCACTAATCTATAGTTCTTTTAAGTTGAAAGATTCATTAAATACCTCAGGTTTTCGAGCCGTTCCTAAAACATTAAACTTGAGAAATACAACGTTACTGTTGACAAAATTGGTGAGCTGATTCCGGCTCTCCCAATACAAACCAACTTTGTTAATGCTTCATCTTCATAAATCAACAGTTTATATCAGAATCATAGATGACTTCTTGATTTTTACATTAATTTTTCAAGGTAGTAGAAAGGCCTTAAAAATATGGACTTCATATATTTAGAACTCAGAAGATATCTGAAATACATGCCAAAATATCTGGTTGTATTTAAGACAATTTAATGATTTTTGTATCTGGATTAATGTTACTGGAATATGATGCAAGGATGATGTGTGCAGAGGAAAACAGAAGAAATAGTCTGTCTTACACCTTGTTTTCTGCTTGCATGGAAGCCGCATTCTTGGTGTTTATCTTGAGGCTGCAGGTGAATTTTAGATATGCAGTGATTTACTACACATGTACACACACTATGTGTATGTATGTATGTCACTATATATATGCTTATGGATATGTATATGGTGATTATCAGTGTTCTTTGACGTTTTGACCTGTAAAATTTCCCAAGAGGAACAGACCACTGAATTGAAAATTTAAGTTTGCTGAAAGTGAATGTATTTTAAAGTTAGGTTTTGCAGCCCTCCTAGAAATAGTCCATGGACCTCCAGACACTTGGGAGGCTGGACTAACTACAGCTTTAGATATCAATACATGCGGTTATATGATATGAGCACCAGATGGCAATAGAAGGACATTGGAAACATTTCAGTGCTGTTCTGCCTTTAATTCAGTGTAATGAGAAAATGAAGGACAATAAAACTGCTTTGACACTGTTGTTTGAAAATGTTGATTGGTAGGAATAGATATTCTGCCCAATGAAGCATGATTTTCTATTGAGGGAGGCCCAGGATTTCATGAACAGTAGGTTTTGAGAAGAGATCAGTTAGAAATTGCCTCAGATGTTTGTTTGTTTAATGCTGAAGATGCAGAAATAAACTTTGTAATGTATTAGTAGCTGTATTAGTGGGGGAGCCTACAGGCCTTTCTTGTTAGCCACAGTCTCAGGAAAACATGAAACAATAGCAAACACATCTGCTCTGTTCACGGGAGCACTGAGAAGAGCTGCCTCAACTGACACTGCCCAGGTTGTGCAAGGAAAGCGGCACAGCATGTGAAAGGGCACCTGAGCAGCTGTGGAAGCAGTAGGTATTAGCATGGAAGTATCACTAATTTCACTCGTACGTTTCTGGTTGTATAGGGTAGGTGTACCCAGCGATGGGGAAATTTAGGTCTCTCATGAGCCCAGGATATGACTATGTTTTGCAAAAGTGCTCACGCAAACTGCTGTGCGAAGGCTCTTGCAATACAAGAATCATGGCCATACCTGTCTCTGGCATTAGTCAGGTTGTGATCCTAACCTAGAAAAGCTTGTTGTCTAGAAAGAGCGTTAAGTGTGAACTGGCTAACAACCACAGAAATTAAAATCACTGCTGGTAGGTATTATTAAAAGAAGGTATGTTTGTAACTGCGATTTGAGTTAAATCTGCAGTTCTGAGTGAATGTGACCTACCATCTGGACCCTTACTGAATTTTATCTCTGAAGTGGAGTAGAGTTCATGAAGATGAGAGCCGGTGGCTCCAGCAATGAGCATGTCATTCTGAAAGTGGGACTCCAAGTACGACTGTTTTTATCCCCTCTTGAAGCTTCTCCCCAGGATAGCCTCAGAGTTAGTTTTCACAAGACCATCTATTTATAGCCATTTTATCAGATAAAGTGCCAGTTGTTGTTTTGTTCTGAACCAGTAGAAAGGAGATTGACTCTACTGTGTTGACTTTTACATGAGATTTTTTTTGGCGTGTGTGCTTACACTAGGGGAGTCTGGTGACTCTACCAGCCATCTGAAAGAATTAGATTCATCTTTAGTCAGCAAGATGCTTTCTGCCTTTGAAAGTCTGAAAAAGTCAAAGTGACACTTACTAAATTATTCTCACCATCCAGTTGAAAACCATTTTCTCATTCAATATTGTTCTTTTCATTTTTTCTTGCAAGGGATACTTCCTTGTGTTACTAGAAGATGCGCAAAAGAGGTTGACAACCTCATTTAATATTTGTCTCAGCTAAAATGACTTTTTCCCCCACAGAGACCAGTGGGGTATCTCAAACTGAGAGTGAAGAAATGTGAAGTTTTTCTGTTTATCAAAATGGATTGCAGCTGCAAGTTTTAATCACAGCCAGGGTAAAGATTAGCCTGTTGTGTTTAATATTGAAAAAGTAACCAGATAGTTCCCAGGCCCATGAGCTAAGAGCATAATGAAGGTTTTGATAATGCTGAATTTTGACCGTGAATCAGTACAATATTTTTCAACAGACATATTCATACATTGATGTGTGTGTTCGTATGCATGGAAATAAACATTCCCATACACATCTTGACGTGGCCAGTAATGATACATTAGTAACTAATGTGAAAAAGTCTGCAGTCTGCAATGTGTTAAAATAGAACTGGTAGCAACTTAATTGGTACCATCTTTTCAAAGGAGACATCTGGGTGCAGTAGAAAGTTTCCTTGAATCTATAACAGCGTTTAAGATCTCTGATTTACTTAACAGATGGCAGATAGGAAGCTGTAAAAGAATAAGACTGAATTAAAAGGCCTATAACCCATTTTGTTTCCCCTAATAATCCGGAAGACCTTGGTAGAGGTCTGAAAGCTCATTTGATTGCAATAAGACTAGATGATATATTCTCTAAGGTACAATAAGGAAGACATTTTTCAGTGTGTCACAACAGTAATATTAAGCAGCAAATAACAAGGCAAACTCTGAATTTAGCTACTGGTGTACAGTTTATGTATGACACTCTCCTCTTTTCACTGAGCTGTTTTTCTGACCTAACCTCAAACTGTTGGGAATTGAATCTCTCATTTACTAGCTGTACTGATACATAATTGCGTTGAGATAGTGAGAAAGTGAAATCCTTTTCCTTCTGTTCCATTATACTGAATATTGTTTACTCACAGGATGGAAGCACCTGACTTCTGATCTTCAGTGAGCCATTCCTTTTGTTGATTCAATTTTCTTGTTAAACAGTCAGCTTTAGTGCGTAAGGAAGAAGAAAAACTGGAGGGGAAAGAACCCCTTAGCTTTTTTTGAACTCAAGTGCTCCTTATTAGTTTTGCATGGAAACTGATCTACGTTTGGTGCTTTTAATTTTCTTCCTGACGTTAATTTTTCTAGATTGTTCTGGCAAGTGAACTACATCAGCATGTAAACTGTACTTTCATCTTACACACTAAAGGATTTTCTTTCCTTAAAACCATAAGAAAATTGTACCAAAAAGTGGAGTGGGGGTCAGCAGTGTTTCTAACTGAAAAGTGTATATGCCATCTGCTCTTGTCCATTTAAGTATCTATAGAAAATCTATTTGGCCGCAGTGGATTTGGCATTGAGGCACACAGACTGAATGAAGAGAAGAAGGAGGGTCAGATTTGCTGCTCAATTCTCTGCTTCCATTTTGATTTATCTCATCATTTTCACTCCTTCTAGTACAGGCAAAGCTGGGCCTATAGATTGGTTATGGTTAAAGGCTTATTATTTTCTGACCCCACTGTTATTAGAAACATCTATCATCTTTGTGGCATTCTGAAAAATGTATGCTATGGTTTTTTTGGTAATCTTTACTAAATGTGATAAACTGACTTCAATACAAAGAGCAGAAAGGGAATCCCATTATTAAAGGATCATTCCATGGCTGGTACTATTGCTTGAACAGTTAGAGAAGTTGTGCTGCTGTTTGTGCTGTTTAGGAAATATCATTTGACTTTAAAAAAAAAAAAAAAGGAGGCAAATCTTCTCTTTTGCCAAAAAAGGCTATTCCCACAGTGCTCTACTCAACAGCTTCCCAAATTCTTGGCTCTCATCACTGCCTCTTGTCACCTTTCTTTATCTTAATTGTATATAGAAAATCTGGAACAAGAAGGGTTATTTTGCTGTCTCATCTGTATTTTTATTCATTGCTTCATATTCTGAGTTCTCCATTAACACGTCTACAGTTCTGGGCAGTTTCATGGACCTGCTAGATGATAAGAAAGGATGGTAACACAAAAGAGTCATAACAAATAAGACAATTCAATATAAAGCCCAATGAGAAGAGAAGAAACAGAAATGGACAAATAATAATTTCATATAATTACATATATTGTTGCTTCAGATCAACCTTCTGTCTTGGCTGCTTTTGAGTTTATTTAACTCCGGGTTATAGCTGTACAGTACGATGAAGACAAGCTAACGTGCTTACAAAAGCAAGCTAGCCAAAGCACTCTATACCACAGCAGACTCTATTTTTTTCCTTTGTTAAATGTTGTTGAATTTCCTTGCAATCTGAATTTGCAGGGTGTTTTTTTTTCATTTAGAAGATTACCTTGGCATTATTCTGTCAGTACAATGATCTGAAAAGCTTCTGTAAACATTACTGATCAGATCATGATCATCTTCAATAATAGATACTACTTTCATTTTACAAATGGAAGTGTGAAACACATGGTTAAACAGCTTTCCGAAGGTTGCGTTATTCATTGCAAAGCTGGGCCGAAATGTTGCATACCTAAAGCAAATAGCTTGTTATGTATATAATAGCTGTTCATTTCTCACAGTATGTATCTCGTATTTTAAACACTTCCAATGATACCAGGAGCTTGACATTATAATTAAGAAGTTATTTAAGTACCCAAAAAATCATGTTGATTTGGATTTACAGCAGCCTTTTGAATTCAAGGATAAAGATGGAAATTTAGTACTTGACAGAAAGTTTGCTAAGTTTGCTTGTTTTTCTCCGGCATTCTGTGCATTTTGGTGCAAAGAGTCATCATTTTATAACAGCTGTACTCAGGATCATAATGAATCATGGTATTTATAAAACACAGCAATATGGCTCTGCATGATCCATTCTCAGCTTCGTTAGTCTGAGTATAATAGTTTTAAGTAAGAAATTCTTTGCATAACTGGTTTTTTTGGTATAGTATCTAAAAAAAAAGGTGTAAAGGGATATAAAACATACAGGATATATTTGAACTAGTCATCAATGAAAAAGAAAGCTTAAAAGAAACCCTGTTTATTTTCTTCAAGTCCTTGAAGGGAGAATTATTACTTCTTAACCAGTTAAAATGAATAATTATTTTGCCAAATTTAAGGGTATTACATGAACAGAACATATGTTCAATGTTCAAAGTAGATAATAACAGGTTCATATAAGGTGTGAAAATTCTAATTAGTTGCCTCTGAAGCAGGACAGTTTACCAGGCAAATAAGTGAAGGGAGATTAACCTTTTGATATCTGGAAAAACTCCAGGTTTTCCTCCATGTTTTTCTTGCTGCTTCCTCTGTGTGCATTTAGAATACATTAGTTAAGGCCAATTCAGGGTTGTAATATTAAAAATAAATATGTGCTTATTTATACAATACCAAAGTAGTATCTTTGTTGGGGAAAAAATGTGATAAAGATTTCTTTCAAACTACCACCTTGTTAAGGGTCTGTAAGTCACTGATCTAAGTTAAGGCAGGAGTATTGACCCGTAAGGGTATAGTATAGGAACATAGAGACTATACAGGAGTATTGGCCTCAGGTAAAACAGAAAAAACAAGATTATGTTGTTGATGAGGAATGTGAATTGTGGTGAAGCTTATGAATTTAGGCTGCGCTACTTTCTTAGACATAGCAGATCAAAATAGAGCAAGGTGAACAGGCATCTCTTAGTGGGACTTGAGGTCTTTGTAGCCCCCTGCCTAGTTGGGTATGGTAAAACCTGGAGCAGACCTTTATAGGGGAATTTCCAGTAATAAGCACAGGCCAATGTCTCTTGTGAAAGGAGAGAATGACTGAGATGTACCCTTTGATCCTCAGCAATGCCTGGAATGTCACTGTGAAATGCAACCTGAAGTTAGCTGTTCACTTGAGAGGTACACTTTGAACCTTCTGCCAGAGAGGCAAGTCATAGCAGATCTTCCTTCTGAAACTGTGCATTCCTCTTTTTGGCCTGTTTTTATGCCTTAGCATGGCAAGGGTCTCCAGTTGTGAGATGCAGGCATGGTGGCGTTGGGTAGATGGTTGGACTTGATGA
The DNA here is from genome assembly GCF_000690535.1 of Cariama cristata. Lineage (NCBI taxonomy): Eukaryota > Metazoa > Chordata > Aves > Cariamiformes > Cariamidae > Cariama > Cariama cristata. The sequence goes on from NW_009611477.1 coordinate 46,594, forward strand.
TCTTTGAAGTCTCTTCCAACCATAACGATTCTATGATTCTGTGCTTTAAAGATCAGCTCTTCCCTTATGTATTCTTTTTATGGGGGAGGGATGGGGGGGGGGGGGGGGGGTGGTT
>NW_009611477.1:46739-148448 GCF_000690535.1 Cariama cristata
GGGGGGCGTGGATATTAGTCATAAACACATTCGTTTCCCCATACTAAGTCAGTCTTAAATACTTGACACATTTCTGCCAAGCTCAGTTAAACATGGAGTGTATTTAGATCATTGGACAGGGAACCGACTATTGTTACCAACTGGAAGGGATCAAAAACAGCTTGAAAGGATGTTTTTACAGCTGTTTGCATTAAAATCTGAAGACAATTATGCATCACCTCCATCATAACAAATAAATGGAGTGTGCATGTGTATCTTTATTGTGTTAAGGAGAGTAACATAGTCACTTTTGAATGACTGAAGGTGAAAGGGTTGTACTCCAGCTGTTGTGACTTGTATTTTTTAAAATTTCAGCCCTTACAACTGGGGAAACTGATCCTGGGTTTTCTAAGTGTCTTTGTTATTCTCAGGTGTTTGTTGATAAATGAAGGAAACATGGACAAGTTGTTTTGAGTGTTTGATTTTTAGTTTTTGTCAGGTGTTTTTCATTCCAGAGGCTTCCTGGTCTATTATCTACCTTCCCTTGGGAACTCTGAGGTGTTTAGAAAGCAAATAACAAATGATGCAATTATCGAGTCAAACATTTTACGGAGAATGTTAAATGTCTGAAAAACAGCAACATTTTCAGTTTTCAAGGGTTAATATGATAATCATTCTGTTTATATTACACAACCAATGACATCATACCACACGTAACAATGAAATTAATTTGCAGTTTTCATTGATGAAATATTTGCTAATCTGGCTTTTTCTTTGGCCACAACTATTGTGGGAAAGAAGAAAAATATCCCATAGTAAATTCTGTATTTTGTAGCCACTGCCTTTTATGTGTACCACAGGATTAATTGTACAGTTAGATGAAAAGCAAATTGAGAAATAAGTGAGAAGAGTATATTAAGAAACAGATAGTCAGGATAATGTGTCCTGGAGCTAAATTTACAGTGTAAAACCAATACTGTACATTGATAACACCTGAGAGTAATGCATGTGCTAGAGAAAATTATATTGCAATATGCCTTGATTACCATCTGCTTGATTTTAATTAACTTCCTTAATTGGAGAACAATGCATTTTCTAATTACACATGAAAACACCACTAGCTATTGCAGAGTCTTTATCTACTGCACAAACTCTCCTGGTAGACCCACTGCCTGTCTAATTTATAAAGCCTCATCTCAGTGAACACGGGCTGTATGGCAGGCTCACAACAATTACTCAAATTAATCACATGTGAAGCAACATTCCAAACTTGTAATTTAGGTGCAGTAAAATTCTAACTGTGAATAACTCAGCTCATACAGATACAAGGGTGAAACCTCCACCAGAAATGTAATTAGAAAACAATACAGTTGAAGCTAGAGTCAAATTTAAAGTGAAATGTACCATCTGAATAAATGCTTTGGAGATAATGGCTTTGACCACAAGAATGGAAATCAGTGTTCTTACTTTAGACCAGAAAGTGTAATATAAAATAGACTTACAAGGTAAATAATAAAATATTTAAGCCACACAATCAAAACATCAATCGCAGAGGACAAATTTCTTCTACTTGTAGCTCTATTGAGATCAAACTTAATCACAACCAAAATAAAATTGACTCAGTGATTTAAACTAGAATTTCTTCACATTAATATCCCTTTTTTCTGCAGACTAATGGAATAAATCCATCAAGGTATGGCTATCTTGTGGCTTAATCTTCTTTTGGATATAGTCCATCACAGTTCAGCAGCGCACCCTTTCATAGATTTCCATTTCTCTGGCTGAAGCTCGAGAGTGTCCTAAATAAGAGTAAGGAGGCTTGGCTCTTATCTGACTTTTCATTTTTGCAAGATTAATTCTATGCCAGCTATTTGAGTTTTTATGAAATGGGATCACGTTTAGCTTTATTACTTGATCCTGTCTTCAAGGGCAAACTGTAAAAACTGAACAGTGCCCAGGTTGGGAAGAGGAAGCAGTGGTTCACAAAGAATTGCAAGGGTTTCCTGTTCACCTTGGGGGAAAGTAGTTTGCAACACTGCAGCAAAATACTGCCCTTATGAACATACGCTATCTAGTTATTCATTCTGACATATCTTCTATATGTTCTTTGAGATCAAGGTGACACTGTTCTGGAAGTTTGAAATGTGCAAAAGAAAAAACCCACAGTTTTTTAAAAGCTCTTAGTTTGGAGAGTAGAATACCTGTTGATACGTGATTAAAAAGGTCAGTCTGGCACAGAACCCAACACAAACTTTTCAGTGCGTTTCACCAATACTTTACTGGAAGCGAGATCAAGTTTCCATGCATTATTTTGATCCTTGATTCTGTAATTCTGAAGGAGTTGGTGTTGTTTAGCCTGATGAAGAGGAGACTGAGGGGAGACTTTATTGCTCTCTACGACCACCTGAAAGGAGGTTGTAGCGAAGTTGGGGCTGGTCTCCTCTCCCAGGCAACCAGTGACAGGACAAGAGGGCATAGTCTGAAACTGCACCAGGGGAAGTTCAGGCTAGAAATGAGGAGGCCTTTCCTCACAGAAGGGGTGGTTAGGCATTGGAATGGGCTGCCCAGGGAGGTGGTGGAGTCCCCATCCCTGGAGGTGTTTAAGAAAAGACTGGAGGTGGCACTTAGTGCCATGGTCTAGCTGACATGGTGGTGTTAAGGCAAAGTTGGACTGGATGATCCCAGAGGTCTCTTCCAACTTCATCGATTCTGTGGTTCTGTAATACCATGACAAGATTAGCAAAACTTGCATAGAATAGGGTTAATTTGGGTAAGAAATAGAGGAAAATAGGTCAATTTGCAGCATATGCAAGGGCTGGAGAAAGTATCAGACAAGCAAATTCAGGAGTCAGCCAGATGGTAACTAAAAAGGACTTAATTTCTAAGGAGAGTCTCAACAAGGAACTTGGGAGGAACTGCAAAACTGATCAATGCCTGCCACACACAAGAAGGGAGGAGAGAGGCAGAGACTGATTAATTTGTTCTGCAGTTGTGTCCCTAGCTGAGATGGGAATTGTTGGAAGAGCTGACCTGCTACGTGGTTGTGGTGTTTAAACAGCAAAGCATGTACTAGGTTTTTTTTTCTACATAGATTTGTTATTAAAAAAAACCCCAAACAAATCCACAACAGAAAAAATATCTCCAATGCATTCTTAGGATCACAATCTCTTGTTGCTTGGGTATAACGTGTTCAGAGGCTTTCCATATAATTCTTGCACAGGTTTGAATTTCTCTGCAGGTATTCTATTGTCTTCATTGTATGACGTCTATGCATTTGTTTTAAAGCAAGTTCAATCAAAGAAAAGTGATGCTTATTTTGACTCTTGAACGTGCTTTTTATACTACTCTCAGACTGTAAAACATTTCATTAATCTGCTGTGCATCTCTTTGCCAGTGGCACTGATCACTGGGTGTCATTCTTGTTAAGAATTTGAATGGAGCTCTTTGAATGTGTCAAAATGTTTTCAATAACTGTATCAGGAAAGCTACAAGGATATAGGCAATTGATCTTTGGAAACAAATTATCTGAATCAGGGGGAAGAACTGATTTGTCTCAGAATTAGCCAGCCAGGTTGGAGTTTTGTGATGTTCTTTTATAATCCAGTTACACAATTTAACAGTCCTGTCTGTGATCTCACAAATTTATTTAACCTCTTTTATCATGCTTAAATGCTAAGACCGAGCCTGGACCTCCAGCTTAGAGGACTATTGTCACCCGGGGCAAAAGAACAAGGTCTTCCAGGGAATAAATATTGTAAAATGATAGTGTTGGCATGTATTATTTCTCTCTTTATACAAGTAGATGAGATTGCCGTGCTGAAGTTAGCTCCACATAATCATTTTGCTGTAATTCACACATAAGAATTCTGTCGTTTGTAGATCACCTGTCCAGTAGCACTGGGAACAACACATAGAGAGAGTATGGAAGAAGATGATGTAAATTGTATGAACCTATGTGACCAACTGTAAAATAGATTCTGATATGCCAATGCGTTTGCTGAGAAGACCTAATATGTAGACATAATTATGGAATGAAATTTTTCACATAGCTTTTAAAATGAAAAAAATGACATTTATTTTCAAAAAATATCTTCATGAAAATAATCCAGTGTCTCTTGTGCCTTCATTTTCCAGAATAATACTGACACTTGTTAAAGCAGTATTTTGTTTGAGTCACAATCAAACGAGGAATTTTAAAATGAGTAAACACATGCAATAAATAATGTAGGCATAGTTTCAGTAGCAGATTCTAGAACAGGCTGTGGGACTCTGACTTGTAGTCAAGGACAGACCTGTAGCTGGGAAGATTTGCACAAGTATCTAGCAGACCAGGTCTCTCCTAATCTGAGCTTTGTGAGGAGGGTGGGGAAGGTGACAGGGCTGTGTCATACCCATGAGTGTGCTGGTATCTTGGAGATCTGATGTAAAAAACATTTTGTGGCCCGTTGTTTCAACTCTCAGGTTAATAAGGTAGTCATAGCCAAACCTTGTATGTAATAGGATATCCACCCTTGTGCTGGTATGGATACTATGCAATAGCAATGTCTTTAAATAGCTGTACCTTATTTTGGCTTTTTAAGGGAAATAGAAATGGCTTTGTCACATATGTTGACAATTCCCAGGAGACAACTGCAGTCAACAGGAACATCTTACTTGAAAATGCAAAGGTGAAAATAAGGCTATTGGAAAACTACTTAACATTGGTAAATTTCACACCTCTGAGAAGACACTTACTAGTTAAGTAACATGCAATAACTTTCATTACATATACAATAGTACATCTATTTACAGTGTTTATTTTACCTCACTAAACCCAAATAGATCAATAGCCATGTTTTTCAGTTTCTTAGCTGCACAGGAAGGTAGGAACCTGAAAAGTGGCATCACTAAATGCATTTCATTAATCATTAATACTTATTTATTAAAAAAACCCTAATCACATCACAAACTTGACACAAACTTGAACATAAACTTTTTTTAGCGACACCAGCCTGGTTTTGCTCCATGTTTCTGCTGGTTTCATTACTGAACCCAATGAAGTTGCTTAATATCAACTTGAGTGATTGTATTACAGCTGCGTTGCAAAGTATGTCCAGGTTTGCCCTTTGTGGCTCTTCATAAAGGCTGTAGTTGGCTTACTGGCAAATAATCACTTCTTTTTATATGAACTTTTTCATTTTTAGTTAGTGCCTAGAAACTCATTACATACTTCCAGAGTTCTCTGGTGGATGTTACCAACCCTCCTTATTCTGCTTCCATCCCATAAATGTTCTACTTTAACACTATTGTTCACATAAATAATAGTGACATGCTTTTTCAAAGTGGGAGACCTAACTCCCTATTAGAAATTCTTAGAATGGTCAAACAATAATAATAAAAACTCTTTTATGTAATTCTTCTGTATCCAAAGTACAGAAAAAAACTCAAGAGAATTTTATTATCCTGGTTTTAGTCATGTACCTCATACAGCACCAAGAAAGAACTAGGAACTTGTTAAATCTATCTCGTCTCATATACCGACTGTAAAGATTGTGGTCCAAATGTGTTACAGATTTCAGGAGGGCTTTTCTGGGACTCTTAGCTGATTTAAATGTTTCAGTCACAGTAAAGATCACATTTCATTGACTACTACTGATAATGTAACTTCCAGTTATTTGATAACATTTAAACAAAAATTTAAATATTTGAGAAGTGGATCATTCCTCAAGTTTAGTCTCAAACAGTCCATCTCCACTGCATGGAGCCGAGCTTCCTGGGATGTTCCCCATCATTCTGTGAGCCTGTGCTCTTGCAGATTCACAGTTTCTGAACCAGTATGTCACCACTGCTGGCCCTGTGAGAGTCCTGCCTCCCATGCTGTCTGTGCTTTGCCACTCTCTTGGTAGGCACACGAACGCTGAGGTTCCCCAGTTCTGTTATCAGAGAGAGGGACGAAACTCTGTTACTCCGGCTCCCTTACTTGATCTGTGCCTCCTGAGCCTACGCAGTCCAGTTGAGTGAGTGCTTAATGACATTACGTCTGGCACCAGTAGTCAGAGACTCACATGCTCCTATGCTGGTGTGATCTCCTATACATGTAGGAACAGAAGGAAAGTTTTTAACCTACCTAGACTACACTTGTTAGCAGAAACCTTTCCACTTACTACTGAGGCAATTCTGCACTATCAAGAAGTGCCAAGCCTCGATATCCACCTGAGGAAAAGATTTTTCTCTGAGAAGGCAGGAAAACCTCAGTGGATGTTTTATACAGTCTGTGCTCAGAGTTCTGTTCTGAGGCGTTCTTACACTTGTTTCATCAATGTGTTGCATAAGTTATTTCATGTAACCTTCAAATCCAAGCATCCTATACCAAACTATAAATAAAACGTGCAGAAAGTTATGCTCTTTATGCATGATTACACTTTTTATAGCAGTAGCAGTATTCATCAGAAAAATGGGACTAATTGAATTTCAGGGAGTAGAAGTTTGTTTAAGGTGGTTTAAGTTAGCATGCTGGGTATAAGTCGGTATTATCTCTGCTTCTGGTCTATTGATTTTTTAATTTAGAAATGTAGTCAATGAGCATGCTCCAGCTGACCAACTAGTCAAGTTCTTGCTGTGTTATGAATAAATACTTAGATTGAGACTGGACACCTTTCTGCAGTTAAAGAAGGAGGTGGACAACAGAATCCAACAATGGTGATGTGTATATAGCATGCAGGAAATTGCTTTAATTTCTTCTCAGGGAAGTTACATAGAGGTACTTGTCGTACCAATGCAAGGTAGCATTAGGGAATTTATTTAACATCTGTACCTAAGAGTAAATCTCTGTAAGAATATTGGAGGACTGCCCTTCCCCATAGGACATTTTTGGCAGTGTGTGATGGAATATACAAATTTTTTACCTTAAGGTGATAATTGTCTTGTTGCATATTTGACAGAATCCTGCTACTCTTTTGCTAGCAACTGGTGGGAAGATAGGTAGGTCTACTACAGCAGGAGGGTGGTCCTAAAGTCAGAGCACTGCTGTTTAGAGCCATTATAATTTTGGTGATCTGTGAACTGTGGTGGGTGAATTTCTTGTCAGATAAGTTTTCACAATTACCAAAACCATGCTAACTTTGACAGCAAAATTATAAATAAATGCCTCTACACTCTTCTTTTGATAGGTGCATATAAAGCCTGCCAGCAGTAAGGAGGCAGTAATGCAGACTTACCAATGCATCTTCAGGAGAACTGATCTCGTGAGATTTTAAACTGAAGAGGATGATTACAGAGTGGCTGTATTTTAAATGGCATAATTCTAAATTATCTTCCAGCAGCTTTTCAAGAGTGGTTTTGCAACAATCAGAATATTGTCTATTTTTTCTCTGGTAGTGCCTCGGGTTTTCTTTCTAAGGTCAGTGTCTTTCAAAGATTTGCTGCCAAACTATTAAACTTTCTGACTCATTTCTCTCTGAAGGAACAAAAGATGAAATTCAAGAGTAGACTGTAGAAGGGCTAAATTTCTGGAGAGCAAAGAGTGATGATGAGTTGTGTGCAAAATGGCACTGGTACTCCTGCACTCTTCACTTGGCAATTTCACTCAACTGTCTGGAGGTTACTTCAGTTGCCTGAAACTATCACAATATCAAAAATGAGGAAACCTTTCCAGCCTGGAGCTATATGATATTTCATGTCAACAATAGAAGAGAATGGATAGACATGATCAGCTACATTTTGTATCCAGCAAGAGTTGCCAGGAAGATAAAGAATGTTATTGTTGACAAATTAATCTTTTCTTTTTGAAAGCCTGGGATGGGAAAAGTCTCTTTCGGGTTGATTTGTAGGAACATATAAGCACTAAATCTTCTTTTAGATGCCAGTATTTAGATGTCAGTAACGTTCACAAAAATCTCTACTCAGCTCTTGACTGACTACGGAGGCAGCTGTCTCCCAGCAGTGAAGGTTTTGCTGGTGAAGTCCCTATAAATTTTCTTCTGCTGGATATATGTGTAATTACATGATGACACTGCCATAGTCCATACCTGTGATGTGTCAGGATTCATCAGCACCCTTGTATCCATATTCAGAGGCTCTTTATTATAATGGTGGTGCAATTCCCACCTCATATACAATAGTGCATTTGGAAAACAGATGAGAACACTTCTGCCTTTGACTAATTTGGAGTGGGAGTTTGAGTGTGGGTCTTCCACTTCTGACAATTTCTAATGTCTGATGCAGAGAATGTTCTGCAAGTAATGCCAACTCTCAGTCCTTACCTTTGCCCTTGTTCCAGTTTATGTATAAAATTAAACAGTTCTTAGAGTGTGCTTCCAGGTGAAGTAGTCATCAAACTGTGTAGAGTCACTCTCAATTTGCCATTGGCTCAAAATTTGCTCAGAAAGGACAGATAAAAGCTACAACTTTTAACAGTACAGAGTGGGTGGGATCAGCCAGTCACACCACTGCTTTTGACAAAGAAATTCAGAGACACAAATAATAATTTGGTGTCCGTCTTCTATTGAGCTAATTTAGTTGGACTTGGATTTAAGGCTTTAATGGGCTTTGTAAGAAGGGGACAGATTTTCCCGAAAAGCAAAGCTGAATGAAAACCAGAAATACAAGTTAATTAAAAGTGTTAAAACACTGAAATGGTTTCCAATTTACCTATACCAAACAAGCTAATTTTTAACAACATTTTCCATAGTATTTTAATATACTTTTACCATCTTATGAAAATAATTTATTGACTAGGATTTAGATACTAAGCATTTTCTAAATAATTTAAAGTTAGTTGTATAATATGATGGAAAACACAGTAAAACCATGTAAATTATAGTAAAATTTTCACTTTTGAGAAAAATCTATATTTATATGTGAAAACATTTTGGTTAGCTCTAAATACTGATACAAACAATATATGTCCATGGGTTATGATGGAGCATACTTGTGCTTCCAGATTATGGCTGGAATTCATAAACTATTCAAGATAAAATTGAGGCTAGGATACAAAATTATGTCTTGAGCCATGATTCAAGGAAAGGATCCTAAGACTTGTGTGTGGTACTAGTGCTGTCATTGAGAGAGTACTGTGGTAGCTCATACAAATACTGTTATTTTTCTAGCTAGGGACCTCTGGCCTATAATTGAAGTAGATTTACCTGTAAATTTCTACTTACATCATTTGGAAGTCAGCTATTTGAATAGATGGTGGTTTGAGGTTTTTTGGTTGGTAGTTCTTATGGCATAACAGAAAATGCCCTATTCAGCAGCTGCCTTCAGTATGCTGATTTTTTACACCTGTAATCTCATGCTTTTCACATGGACAGTCGATAGGATGCAGCCTTTTCCTCTTTGAGAAAAATCACACTTGCATTAACAAGTGGTGGCTGAGTTACAGGTGCAGTGGAAATTGTAACTTTTTTAGAAACATCATTTGTTCTATGTAGTTGTGAACAAGAATTTTAAGAAAAAATCATTTATGTAATAAAAAAATATAGTAAAGTGCACAAAAGGATTTGTATGTAAGGCTTACGTAATTCAACTATAGTTCCTTTCAGTTTATCTAACTACTCTTAGAGGCTTCTCCAAGAGTGTTTTTATCTTCCAGAGTGATTTTGGAACAAATAGTTTTAATTGTTTAATATAGTCATTACTTCTAATGGCAATTTTTCCAAAAAGACAGGAATGTGCAGAAGTTGCAGTACTGCAAAGGGAGAAGCTAAGAATCTGCAATCTGAAGGTTAATACTGTCGGTAAAATATTATGCTTTAGTACTCCCTGATGCAAATTTAAGCAAAAGATTAGGCTTTACTTCTCTCTCACTAATGTTTCATGTTTTATTGTGAAAAAATGCATTTCCTTTATGAGAAGTACAGATGGCAGTGTTGAATAAATTACTGGAGTTGTATCTTCACAGAAAAAGTGATGATTTAGCTTGCTTGAAGTATAATCTAAAGCTCGGTGACTGTCTCTCTCATTATTCAACCAGGTCAGTGACCACCTCATTGTATTACCTTAAATAATTAAGAGGGTAAAGCTTCGGCTAATACTAGAGAACAGCAAGGATTTTGTACCTTGTATAAACTGAGCGTGAGTGAAGTGCTTGCCAGGTACTTATATCAAAGTAAAGGGCTGCATTTTGAATCTAGCTTTTTAGTTAATCTAAACCAGTGTAGTTCTGTTGAATGGTTTGAAATTATGCAAAGTACATCAACAGGGAATACATATTTTGAATTTCTTCCTACAATGAAAATCTCTTCTCTTTTAAACTGAATTATTTCATAATTAGACATTACTTGAGTTTAAAACCGTTAAAAACACTTGCCAGCTTCCCAGATAGTTAAAATTAGGGACTGACACTGCAATCGTGGGTGCTGTGGGCATGAGCAGTGCCATTGGCTCTGAGGACAGAGTAGACTGCATGTGAGAGAAACAATCCATCTATATGATGGTCACAGCTCAACTTTCATTAACCATGACCACCGAGTGCCCTGCAAAATTATAGGATGAATCCTACTGAAGGTTCTGCTCCAAGTTCAAAAGCTGTTCTCAATGCTTGCAAAGGACTCAGATGATATTTTTTTTTTTTTTTGGACTGTGACTGAGGGAGCCTGGTTTCTTCTGGATTTGTGCCTTGTAGCTAACTGCCTGTCATGTTAAAGAAGACCAGACTGAAGTCTATGCCAGAATAAGGATATACATGAAAAGTTTTATTTTGTGTGGGTTCTCTGGTGTCTAGCATGGAATATTTTTAAGTTTCTATCATGTGGTTGAGTTTCAGGGAAGCTGGCCAATGAATTTATAAGCTGCAGGCTGACAAGTTTTTGTACATACAGTAGGAAAGACCCAGTTTCCAAAGAAGGAAACTGAATGTATGTGTCTGAAGAGGAATACTCAGAGCATGAGAGGTATCAGAACGGTAACAGCTCTGGTGCAGCTGCATACCTTCTGCTTTGGGGGTAACAGTGAGAGGTATAAGAAGTCTAGAGGAGGGATAGACAAGCTTTAAAACAAACATCCACACAGAAAGGCGGGATATACCTTCAGGTGGTTGAGGATTACCATCTCTGTCATCACTAGGTACATTTTCTGCTCTGCAGCCTCAGTCTAGGGAAATTCCTCCTTGTGTATCTTGTCTCTCTTCATGTCACGTGCACACAGACACATAGACAAGAGGCCATGTAAACTAGCCAACAGAGAATGCCACATATATATTACTATTACCTCTCTGCTTCTTTCTGTGTACTTTCACTATGACTGAGATGCCTACACTTTTAATTTTTGCAGCTCCAAATACTGTCCTTTATTCATGAACCAAGGGAACTTCAGACCTTTCTCTTAAGAATATGTGGTACTATGGTGTTCTCCTTTACTCAGTGGCCTACTACTTAGTGCATGAAAGATTGCTAATTTCTGGGATAGGATATTGATTTCAGAAAGAAGGCAGTGAAGAAGTACAAGCATGACTTTCCTAGGAGGAGGTCCACTAAAGTTTCAGTGAGTTCTAATTTGTTTTCTACATTACTCAAGGGGCAGCTGATCAGAAATTTTGAAGAACTAATTATTTTGCTTATGTCTCAAATTGTGTAATGAATCTATGGCTAAATCTCTTTAATTTTACCTAGATTTTGCAGTTGTGCAGGTATTGTACTTTCCATCTTTTCATGGTAGGAGTGAAATGGATATTAAAGTTCTTTTGGGATCAGATCCATGCAAAATATTAACCAACCATAATTTCTGTGAAAGCGCGTTGTTCGATAAAAAAACATTACTCAGGTTGTGTGTAAAATGTTTTCCACAATAAGGCAGCAAAAGGCTAATGGTATTTTCTGGTTCCCAACATGGTCTGTTTAGGTTTTACTTTTAGACCCGTTTTGACTAAATGTACTTCACACAGTAATAAAGTCCATTAGAACTAGAGGTACAACACTACTGCATTAGCTGAAAGCATATGGTATCTCTGTTTTTTCTACAGAATGTATCTTCTCAACACACGATGTTAAAGTCCTAACCATATTTTTGTTGCACTCTTTACCCTAGCATCTGCATTTGGTACAAACACTGTAGGATTTTTTTTCCCAAGAGAGGAGATTCCATTATTACCCATTATGCAAATGGGAAATTAATGTTTGAAAACATTAAGTTAAAAAGTGTGTATTATTTTTAATGTCAATAAAAAGAACACAGAACTGAAAAATACCTGCTTAGCATCATAGGGAACAGCTTCCCTTGGCTTCAGCTGCAGTGCTGAGTACCCAGTTCTTCTCCTGTATCTGATGTCACATACTCAGAATACTAGCATTGCATCTTATAGCTACCAATCTACGCCTAGATGCTGTCTTTCCCTGGCTCCTTGACCTTTCCCTGCCATGCCATTGAACGTCCCAGGGGGACACTGTGTCCAGGAGCAGGCTGCAGATCTTTTCTACCACTAGATAAGAGAACAGAAAAAATAAGTAGTAATTTAGCTTCTTTAATTGTATAAATGTGTTTGTCCGTGGGCACAGCCCATTCTTGCTGGGTAAAAATGGAGTTGTCCAAGAATTATATACCAGCTTTTTTGTTTAGGTTCAAATTCATGGTATGGTGGGGTTTTTTTGTTGTGTTTTTTTTTTGTTTGTTTGTTTTGTTTTGTTTTGTTTTGTTTTGTTTTTGTTTTGTTTTTTTGTTTGTTTGTTTTAAAAACAAAATAAAATTTTTGCTAGTCATATGGAAGTAGTTTTCGGGAATACAAATGAGAAGCATTTTCCTTATACAAAGGTATACTTCTACACTGGATTTGAATCCCTCTTCCAAAGACTCAAATTATTCTGATAGAAAATTAAAACAATTTTTCAACATAAGCAAAATAATGTATTTTTCTCTAATTTTGTCTTCAAAGTTGGCTGAACCAGTTATGCTGAGGCATTGCCAAAATACTAATTTTGAAATGGAGCCAGAATTTATCTGACAAGTTAATGCAGGAAAGTACTGGTTGACTTTTAACATGAACAACACCATTTGCATGTTTGAGAAATGACTCTAGGTGTTTAGAAAAGAAAAACTGTATCAGTTGAAGAAAAATAGATGCATACTTCAGAAATGTCAAATCCTGAACTGTTGTGGATCAAGGGGTTTACCCTGTGAAATCCACAGTCAGACTGGAAGTATGTTAATGCTAGCAGAAATGTAATACTCTAGGTTCTGTTCTTCATTTCATTTATCTCCTTCTCTCACTTCTCAGCCTACACTTAGCTGAATTGTCTGGTGAATTGTGTCAGAGTGTCTCATCCGCAGACAAAGTCAAGGAAAAGCACATAATCCCATCTCTGTCAGGATGTGCTGAGCTCAGTGTACTCACTCTGCACTTCCAAGGAAAAGAGAAGGAAAATAAGCATAGAGAGCAGAGTTAGGAAAAAAATGTTTGGCAGTTAGTTCTTCTGTTATATGAAATGTGAGCAAACAAGACAAAGAAAGGGTGACATTTCTATTTATATGAGGCACTACTGGTAAGACATATGCCTTTAGATTACTTATCCGTGTACTGTGGAGGACCTGATGGCTGGGGAGACAAGCACAGAAGATCAAAGTGCTGTGATTTTTGCATCGATATTTTCCTAGGCAAAGTTCTTGTTTTCCTTTATAATTACATTTGTTGGATAACACAGTCATGTGTGGGCTGGCTCACCTGCAAACACAATCACTGTCACTATCACAGTTGTATAAAAAGCAAAGGGCTTTATTCACATCTACATCAAAGCTTTCCTAGTCTTCTCTGGGTTTTTAAAGTTGCAATAAATATTCTTCAAGTCTCTTCACACTGCTAGAGTGGGATAAAAAGACCTTACTGCATATGAGAATCTGGCTGATAGTGTCCCCTCAAATGCCTGCAGCTGGGGACAAGTCACATTACGCAGAGCAAGAAAATACAATCTAGTAAGGACAGTATTTTATTCATCCATATACTGATGATCTTTACATTCCTTTTCATATCAAAATGCCACCTTTTTCTCTCAACTCCTCAGAGAGTAAATTTTTTTTTTTTTTTTTTTTTTTTTTTTTACTGTGACAGTGTTCAGATTTCATTGTAAAAGAAAGAAATCTGTAGACTGGCTTGTGAAAAATCAGTCCGTTCGGAGGTTTTTCTCTGTGTAAGTGGCAGCTTGGCTGAAGGGAAGGCACGCATGCCTGAGAAACTGACAAATGGGCAGATGAAGCTTGAAGCGATGCCCTTAAAAGTATGCTAAAAAAGATGCACACGTTCAAGGAGGTGCTCTGGGAACTGTGAGCGTGTGCTGCTTCATTTATTCCTGGAAATTAAAATGGAGAAGAAGATGCTATGAGCAGCTCAGTATGATTATGATTTGTGATATGCTGTAGGACTCAAAATCGCTTGTGACTGCAGCCTTAACTGCCAGTGAGTAAATGCTTCCCTCTGTTACATCTGTGCTGCTCCAGTAACTCTGTGGATCTGTTCTGGCAAACTGGGAGTGAAACTGGAATAAAGCGCTTAAAATTCACTGCTGTAACTGAAATGGTGATTACGATAGTAAGCGTCTTTAGAGGAGAAAGTATAAAAAGATAGGCACCTATGTTTTCTTTGTATTGCCGTTTTATAGTCCACTTTTCTTTCTCCTGTGAATAAACTGTTAAACTATCAAACATAGGCTGGATCTTAAAAAAATAACTTGTGAACTGAACAAAAGCAATTTTGTTCCTTTCTCAAAAGATTGAAATGAGAGGATGCAAATACTGCTTTGCTATATGCATACATTTGTGTATGTATGCGCATATACACATGTAAGGTGTGCATGTACTCTGGACCACACTGAGATCATACTTTGGCTCAGAAGCTCACACTACGGGATTTGAAATACCTGAAGCTGAGGCTGTGGCAGTTTCCTCCATTAACATGGCATTATGAGTTATAGCTGTGCAATGTCCTGTTTAATCTTAATTTCTTTCAAGAAGCCCTTGTTAAAATTCTTGCCAGCTCTGACAATAAGAAAGAAGCACTCTAGTGAATGGCATCTTTTAAATAAAACATTTCTGCTTACCTCACTTAATAGCAAGCTTTATGCCTGCCATTCATTAGTTTTCCCATCGTCTATGTACCTCCTGTGTATTTTGTTTTGCTTAAGAGTCATTCTCCTTACCTGAGGTCAGAGACATTTGCAAACCTTCTGCCTTAAACCACTCCAATGAATTCTCAAAAAATAAGCATTGCAGTAGCTTGGCTATGTGACTGATGAGCTATCAGCTCTTTCAAAGGAGTAATGCTTAGTCACTGGGATTGCTAAATTAAGGCAGACATGTAAGAAGAATCTGGTTTAGTTGTGATGTGATAATAATTCACAGAATTACCTGCATACAATGGTTAGTATGCACCTGGAGACTGAACACAGCTGAATTTAGGCCTGTTTAGAAATAGCTGAAGTTGTTTGATATCAGCTCCTTCGTCTCTGCAGTATGAATAAGACGGTTTCCAGTGCTAAATATCCAAAAATCTTGATAATTAATCATAACCAATGTGGTAGTAGTAAGGTTGTTGTAACAAGTTAATAAGAAATAAAGTGGTAATGAGACTGTCATATTTAATTAGATATGAATTAGTGTGGCAGATGAAAATGTCTTCCCAGCCCTGGAAGCAGCCATTCCAGAGCTGGACTGAAGCACAGCAGTACGCAGGAGCTGCTGTTGCTCTTTGCTGTTCTGCTGATAAAAGAGGGACTTGGATTCCAATATCTCCAATCTGGCACTTTTCATGGGAATGAACAAAACAAACTTGGCACAAAGGATGTGGCATACTGAAAGGAATTCAGTGCATAATGCATTTTATGCAGTTGGTATCGTGGTTGATAAGAGAGTTACTTGCTGAGTTAATGCACTGTGAACCTACCCTGGATTACTGCTAAATCCATTTGATCTACTATATCTCCTTATCAGATAATTCCTCACTGAATCAAGTGTATTTTCTGTCAAATCCTAGCTTAAAGATAATGAATCAAAGTTGATTACAGTTAAACATATCCTGATTAGATCAAATGATTTGATGGGCAGTGTAGTTTTTTGATAGGTGTATTATTTATAAAGTAAAACACTCTTGTTTGTGACACCCTGGCTGTTTCCATCCGGGATGAGTGCCAAGGGGACTCATTTTCCCTCCGCAGCACAGAGCTGAGCCGCCTGAGGTTATGGACTCTCATCTTCTCTGGGCATTGCTACCACATTTACATTTTCTGTGCTACTCTTTAGTTAATGCTGCAGGAACTGAACCCATTTCTGCGAAAAAGTGTGCGGAAAAAGGAGTTATTCTAGAGCTGCATTACTGAAACTTGTGTGTGCATATTTTGATAAAGAAGCAATGCTACATTTCCTACCCCTAGATGCTTTACCACGTTTGCAGCTCTAGCCCAAGCAGTCTTAGCATAGGAAAGTTTTAAACATAGGTGTCTGTGACAGGTAGATCGTTGCAGCCAAAATGCCCTGAGGTTTATTTCCAGATGGAGTTCTGCAGCAGAAGGAGCCTCAAGTGCAGGTGCAAGATGCAGTAAGCATCTTGTGCAAGGCAGAGTACGAACAACTTTCCTGAGTTCTGAAAGCAGCCGCACTGTCTCTAGTACAGTTCCCCTCACAAGATCTTGCAAGTAAAGGGACTGTTTAGGTGAAGAAATCTTCCAAGGACATAGTAAAAGGAAGGTATACAAAGGGAGTCAGTCAAGTGCTATGACCAAGGCTACCAAGTTGTCTTGTACATGGAGTAATAATAACTACTGATTCCAACTTTTTCTAATTGTCTATGTTTTTTAAACGGTTATTAAAAAAATACGGTTAGCAGGCAGGATTCTCAAAGCTGCTCTAACAAACTCAGTGCTCAGTTGACATTAGTGAAGACCAGGCTTCCATCTGCAATCAGTTCTTTGTAAGATTTTTTTCACAGCAAGAGATTGAAAAAGCATTATGCAGAAAATACACTACAAAGCTAAGGATCTTTAACCCTCACAACATTTTATACGCTTAACCAAGGATTACAGTGACCGATCAAAGATGTTAAATGCTAAAGCATTAGCACACTATAAACAAGATTTTGGCTGACTTGAAGTTTTTGTTTGCCCACTGACATGGTTTGTCAGGAAGGGTGAAAAACTCTCTCCTCAGAGCTTGTGTTTGACTTCTGTTTCTGTCTCACTTCCCATAGAAATAATATCTTCCTTGAAACTGATCATCTGAAATTTAACTTCAGAGTTTCTCTTACTATGTGTCCCCACAGTAAGAATTTTATTTTACTGTTGATCATGAAATAAGTTTGTCAAAGATGAATTACAAGATTGACATTGCCTTGAAATGCTCAGATATTTTCTTTACAAAGTTCTTGTTGTGTAAAAGTTTATTACTTCTGAATTGAATTCATTTCATTTTATAGCTAGAACATCTTGAATGCATGTTAATTGGGCTATATCAAATGAGCCATGGATCTCTGTGAATGTGTTAGAAGTATATTCAAGAAATAAAATGCCTTATGTCCCTCTCCCTCTGTCATAATGCCTGCAATTCCCTAATATTTTATCATTGTTTCATTAAAATTTTCCAAAATTACTATAGATAATGCTGGTGATAAAAGGGAGCTTCTTTCAGTACCTTTTTCCAAATGCCTGGGATGGTAGTTCACTGGAGCTTAAATTACACAGTTTTAGCATGTGAAAGAGAACTAAGTTACCTTTCTGTATTCCCATCAATTATACACTTTCCTGATTAAAAATTAGATTCATCTGATGATTAGTACCTAATTTAATTCAATTGCTTCTGGTATTTGAACTAAAATATTAGATTGATCTCACCTGGAAACGACAGCTGACATGTGGAAGAGGGATTGTGAAGCAGAACTACTAGGACTAGTCTGCAAAATACAGTGAAAGTCTTGTCATGTGCCTTGTCATCTCACTGATGTGAAATATTTCATTTTCCTTTTCTAGGATGTTTGTTTTAACTGGAACAACGGGAAAAACATGATCAGATCTCTGGCTCCTAGCTGATAGCTTGAGGACACTTAAGACAAGGATGGAACAGATGGTGGAATCAAGAAGAACTTGGTCAGTGATATTTTTAGGATGTTTTTAAAGCTATATCTCTCTGGTTGCTTTAAGTCCCCCAAGGGTATATCTACACACAACAAAGAGTTAGCTGAGCTCCCTTTAAACAAGATGATTTCAGTAAAGAGAATGGTATAACTTTTTTTGTCATGTCATTAGATGATTTTTATAATGTATTGTGAAATGTAAACAACTTCAAAGACGTTATTGCTAGAAAAGCCATGTTATTGTACAGTTCTTTAATAGAAGTATTAATATACACATGTACACACATAGATTTTTTTTTTTACTTTAATAATGCCAGAGTCCTCAACACAATAGCAATCTTTTGCAGCTTCTTTCTATATACATGTCCCTCTTCAAGTCTCTTGTTTTCTTTTCAAGTTATTTTGCTTTTTTGCTTATATTTCTGGTTTTCTTTAGCTAATATGTATGTTTCTGAATGCCAGTGTTGGCCATAATCTAGAAGCTTATCAACAGTTCCAAAGTTAATTTGAAATAGATAGTATGTCAGAAAATGATGAAGAATTTAACTTTGGACAAAAGTCAGTAATCACTATTTGGATTATGTATCAAATGGTAATTAAAAAGATTTTTTTTTTTTACAAAAATGCAGAAAAATAGAAAATATGTGCTATCTATAGTACTTTTTGTATATCACAGTTTTAGTATTATTTCCATTATTTTCAGATGCTTACCCTTCACTTTAATGTTAATGAGGTGACTGGCAAGAGGACCTCTAATCATCCAGTCTGCTTTTTCACTGTCGCCTCAGAAGAGTCCTCCTTCCATTAGATAGGCACTGTTTGGTTGATTGACTGGCTATATGTGTAATTATGCATTCACAAAATAACATATGGGTGTACCTCAACAGCAGAGTTGAAGTAAGAAAAAAAATTTAGGACTGTGGTGCATTTGCCTTGGCTGGCTGCCACATGCCCACCCAGCCGTGCTCTCACTCCCTGTCTTCAAACAAGATGGGGAGAAGATGAGGAAAAAGCTTGTGGGTCAAGATAAAGATGGGGAGATCACTTATATCAATCACCATGGCAGGCAAAACAGGTTAGACTAGAAGACCTTTAAAGGTCCCGTCCAACCAAACTATTCTATGATTCTATGATTGTGGGGAAATTTAATGTAACTTATTGCCAATTAAAATAGATTTGGATAGTCAGAAACAAAGACAAATTATAACAACTTCTTTGCTATCTTTCCCAAGGCTCAACTTCACTTCTTCGTTCCAGATTCCTCTACATTCTCCCCCCTTCACCCCTGTCCCAGACAGCACTGGGGGATGGGGAATAGGGGGCTGTGCTCAGTCCATAACATTTCATCTCTACTGCTTCTTCCTCCGCATGCCTTTCCCCTGCTCCAGCATGGGGCCTTTCCACAGGCTGTGATTCCTTCAGGATAAACAGGGGCTGTCACCAGACCACAGGTCCTTCAGGCAGTATCCTCTGCTCTGGTGCGGACTCTTTGTGGGCTGCAGAGGAATCTCTGCTCTGGCACCTGGAGCACCCCTTCCTTCTCCTTCTCTCACCTGTGTCCTCATACTGGTGTTTCTCACACTTTTTTCCTCTCTGGCATTTTTGCCTTTTCTTCAGTACATTTTCCCAGAGGCACCCCTGGCTCCTCTGATGGTCTCAGCTGTGCCCTGTGGTGGTGACATTGCTGCAGAAGCAACTGGAACTGTCTGTGCCCTGCACTGGGCAGCCTTGGCCTCTCCTCACAGCCCCTGCTGCCAGCACCTGGGCACAGGCACCCAAAGGAAAAGCATAGAAATGATTTCTCAGGGTTAGCTTATAAAGCATAGGGGCAGAGGTTGGAGTCTCTGATAAACCTGGATATGTCCGTCAGTGGCCTCCCAAGAGCTCCTGTGTTAAGAAACTGACCATGGGTGTAGCACACTGCAGTTTGGAGGTGCAATGCATTGCACAGGTTTGTTCTGCCTGGATTCCTGGAAATTAAATTGTTTTACCATCTACTGAAGGTTGGTTTTGTGGGACGTGCTCCTGGACCCGTGGTTGTTTTCTGATGCCTTCCAGACAGGATGGGAGCACACCTTGTCCCCTCAGAAGATAACTGTAAGGCCAGTCAGCTCCTTAAAGCAGCTTGTGCTGTAACAGAAACTGTAGCGTTTCCCTGTGGAAGAGGAACATCCCTTGTTTGGAGGAGAAGCCTTTGAAGTGTTGGAGTGCAGGGGAAGCACCCAACACAGGTGCTCAGGTTCTTAAGTACCAATGTTAGTGTTTTAAGATAATTGGGACCCACTTTCTAGGAAGAATAACGTGTTATAAATCAGGGATGCATATCCTATCAATCTGAGGAGACGGTGTACTACACCTGAAAAATCTCTAGCTCAGCATGTAAGATACTCTCTTATCCTGAGTTTCATGTTTTAATTCACACATTCTCAGGAGAGTACAGCATAAGGAAAAAGATTTCTTTAAGCCTTTAGCAAAGTGTAATTTAGTGTATAACTGGTTAATTGTCCTTATCTTTTACAGTATACTAGAAATTAGCTTTTGAGACCGTATTATTAGGAATATCAGTGTTTGCTTAGATATTGAAAAGGAGATCAACAAGTTCCTTCAGATTAAATTTTAGCATTTTTTTAGGACAATGAAATAATGCAAAGAGGATTCCTGTATATGCTTAAGTTTTATACCATTTTAGCATGCGATGGCCCTCAGATGTTAATCGTCTTTGTCTTTAATGCAATTAGTTACAGTGGTGGTTTTTTAGAAGAGATAGGATGGACCATTTTGTCAGAGTGCATAATTCCACCTTTTTCTGAGGAAAATATAGAGCAAACATTTCAATATGACCAAAAATCCCAAACTGACAAATTTCAGGAGGGGAAAGTGTGCACTGGTCACATTTGTAATGCTCAGGAAGAAAGAGCAGCAGTATAGCTGTTACTTAAATTTATGTTGGGAAGGTAAATGGAGCAGTGCTGTATTTAGAAACAATTGGGTTTTGTAGCAATGGGGCCAACGGAATATGCGAGGGATTCTGTGGAATAGGAAGTGAAAGCACTGAGAACAGCTACTGTACTGTTTTTCATGCAGTCATTGCATTTAGTATTTCACCTTCTTTGGCATTTTTGCTGATGGTGACAGGATGGAATGGCTATTTATACCAGGTAGACTACTGATTAGGACTGTGGAAAAGAGCAGTATGTTTTGTCAGGGTATTAATGCAGCTCAAGGTCTTTTGTCACAAATGTTTATGATGATGAGACAAATACAGAGCAATTACCATTTACTGGGTAATAATTTGGCAACATTTAGAAAGTGGTAAGCAGAAGTGACTGGAGTAATATACGAGTTGGGGCATCATCCCAAAGACCTATCAACACTGATTACAGATTTGGTGCACCAGGTGATCATTCAAGCAAATATTTGCAACTCTTATGCTTTTTTTGTTTGTTTGTTTCCATGAGATGCAGCCCTCAGCGTGGGACCATAGCTCTTCCCTGCCAGTCTCCCGTACTGTGCTTTCACTACTTTTTTTGCACATGGTTTTGTCTTGGAAAGACAAAATATTTGAGAATTATCTGGGCTTGTAAAAAGCCAGTAGCACCTCATCAGCTGTCTTTCGAGGATGAAAATGATTCTGTTAATAATTGATATACATGTTTGTGTTTCTAATAAGGACAATAAAGAATGGTTTTAATAGGGAATTGTACACAGGACACTTGAGATCTGTTTCAGATCTACCAGAATTTCTGTGTCAATATTGGTTAGTCTCTTCACGGTTACATCTCCCACTTTTAAAGAGAAAGAATGTTACTCTGTGAGGGTAGTAAATATACTTGGAACTGAAGCCAAATACCTCATTAATAAGGTGCATATAAATACCTAGAATAGATGTGACATTTTCAGTCCATACTGGTCAGAGTTATGCTTAAAGACTGGTTTATTTGTAAAATCAATATACTGATATGCATATATTCTTAATAAATGACTGCAGGAGGGAGGAACCCCAACAAAACAAAACCAAAAAACTGAAAGGCACAAACAAAAAAAATTCCACTATGAATCCTAAAAAAGCCCACACTAAAAAAAAAAAAAATAAATATTACACTAAGATATTGAGTATGGCAGATCTTACATTAAACCTCTGCAGCAAAAAGTTTCCAGCAGACTGAACAATCTCACTTTCAGCTGGTTTCTGGCATCTTCTCCCATCCAGAAAAACTCATGTGCACAGGTAGGTTCGAGCACATCAGCAGTCCCACTGAAATCAATGAGGATCTGCATCTGCTTATCTAAGCAGGCTGGAGCTGTGCTCAAGTGGGGACACAATTAGTGAAACTTCTGTTTGTTTTTTTCTCCTGGTTTCCTGGCATCTTGAAACATTTTTACATGGCATCTACTCCCCTATGAAATAGGGAGTATAGTGGCAATATTGTAGCTACTTCAGATTTATATTCTTACATGTGATTTTAACACAGGGATATTGTGAGAGGAGCCTTCAAAGGGTGGAAGAGATGTACTGTGAGCTGGATCTTTGATTAGGATTTATTTTCAAAAATATTTCTTTTCAATGACTGTGGTACTGTACTATGTGCACTGATTTCTGAAGGTGACCTTAATGTTCTTGTACCTTGGTACTTTTTTTCTTAAATTACAGATATAATGATGCTAGTGGGAATGCTAGTGCTTGAAGCAGATAAAGTACTACTCTGGCATGTTTCAGTTCAAGTCTTGCATGAAACCAGCCTGGTGGTTTGGGCTGTGTCTAGTAACAATCTTTCAGTGTGAGACCTTCTTTCTTTTGTGGTCCAAGGCCAGTCTTTCCCTCTAACAAATGCAACAGACACTTGTTTCTAGGCTGTCCCCTCATCTGTGGCTTTTTTACATCGCTGGAACAGTCTCTGTTAAGAATGTGGTATAACATCATGTGATGTGATTTGCACAGTCACATTAACTTTCTTATCAAGCCCAATCCTGAACACTGAAGTCTGTAGCACTTGTCTGCAGACTTTACCAAGGAAGCTGGCACTGCATAGAAACGTTATAACATTGAGTACCAGTGTAAGGCTTATTAGTAAATCTGCTAGGAGGGTGTGCATGATTCTTGCTGAAGCTGAAAAAAACCCCCATAACTAGTGACATGCTCTTGTAAGTTCATGATTTTTTTTTTTTTTCATTTATAAAGTAGGTAGATTTTTCAGGGTAAAATAGTATTAGCTGGATAGCCCCTGGATGCTTCTCCAAGTGGTGTGTTAGCCAAATCCCTGGAGTTTTGGGACTTACTCAACAAGGTGGCACGAATTTCAATTTATGTTAAACAGTTTAAGAATCTTTTTCTTGAAACTGAAATAAGAGCCAGGATAGTAGCCTAGGCAGTTACCCTCTCAGGGTAGCTGAGGATACTAAAGCATTTGACCTTAACTTCACATTGCAAACTGCTAGTGTTTTCTCTCCACAGTTTTTGCAGGCAGTCTGTATTTACCCTTCCTGCTGGCAGTAGCTAACTGACCCACCAATAGTGATACTAAGTTTATTTTGTGTTAATTTTAATGTTCTCTAACAAGTTTCAGCCTAAACAGATGAAATTAGGCTAATTTTTTAAAAACCAAATTACTAAGTATTGTGATTAGTGGTGCAGTAATTTTTTGTGAATTCTGAAGACTTTATCTGTCTTGAACTTTTAGACCTATGGTAGCCCACAAAGTGCTGGAAAGATTTCTTGAGTAAAAAAAGTCTTGCCCAGTTGGTCTGGGTCCTTGCAATTAATCTGACACTTGTTTACACCGTTGGCTTTGTTACGTGTGTAAAGAGCAGCAGTCCTGTAAGTGCCTGAACTTTCTGCTAATGAGTAGTATAAAGCATATTTCTGCCTGGGAAAACTAGAGATTATTATGCATTCCCAAAATACACTTTTAGAACTTTTTGTGACTGTAGGAAATTCAATCTGTTTCCATAAGTAAGTACTGGTTTGGACAAGTCCACCTCTTTTTCTTAATAATCCCTCCTGGGTTCTGTATTTTGCCTGAAATTCATCCTCTAGACTTGAGTGGTTTGTCAGACTGTTCTGGCTGTTACCTCTGTGTTACCCGAATTGTTGGATATTATAAAAATACAGATAATAAGTGGAGATTGGCAGTATCTATAGAGGAATTTCTACCCTGAGAGTTCTCTGCACTGGATTAGAGCCGTTGCCCTGGGTGTGCTCCTGAGGGCAGAAGGACAACAGTGGTAGAGAGGTCCACAACCAAGGTTGTGGCCAAAGACTAGTTCAGAATGATCACCTCTTGTGGTTTTTTAAAGTGAATATAGGAGTTTTGAAGGCTGGAATGAGAGTTTAAGTATCCTTCAAGAAGGAGTGGCCTGGAAGAAAGCAAAGAGGGTGAAAGCTATTTTGTTTTAAAGAAAGAAGTGAGAATGTGAGGAGAGAGGAGAAAGTGCAGCATTCAGAGGAGCACAAGAGTCTCTTATGGCCCCTTTAAGCAGAAGCTGAGAAGTTTTCTTTTGGTACACCTTACTAATTTTGTTATATTTGCATTGTAATTCACAGTCATCCCACACATAGCCTGGTGTTGCTGTGTTAATTGAAGTCTTAGCCTTCCGCAGGTTAGCCCTGTGTACTCCTCGAAAATTGCATGTCATGTCATTAAACGGGCGTAAATGCTGGACAGTTTGTTGCAGAAAGTTAATCATTTTGGCCTTCTCCAGATCCTTGGGGACCCAGGAGGCAAATTACACTCCTTTATCTGTTTTTCAGACTGTAGTCTCCATTTTATTTTTCTGGTGCCGGTGAGCATGCATTTAATTCTCATGGTGTTACCTTTTTGCTTCTGATACTCTATGACTATCACAAAATATGCAGCATCAAAATCCATCAAGAACCAAAGCTGCTAGATTCAGCAATAGGCCCGTATTGTAATAGCAAAAATTTGCTATTAACATTTCATGAGTAGAGATTAATAAAACATTACACAATTAAATATTTCATATTATCAATTGCAGCTGATTAGCAAGCTTATGAATAGTGTAGAAAAATATGATAGGTTTAACAATCTTCAGTGTTATATGTAATACTGGGAGGGCAAACCTATTACTTTAATAAGTCATAGCTATTTGCTGCAAATCACACATTCATTTAACAAGTTTATTCTTTTAACCAAACTAATCATAAATAATTGTAATGCCACTACTTGTCAGTAAGATTTTAATTAATTTAATTTAGATTTTAACTGATGTGCAGAAAGTTTAATTTTTCATTAAGTTTATTCCTGCATTATTTATTTGGATAATTTTCATTAAATAATTCTCAAATTGACCTGGAGGGAATTTGTCTGCAGGAAGACAGTATTTATTACATGTGGGAAGATTTTATTTGTATTTTCTGGCTTCAGAAGATCTGTTTCAGAGGAAACCTATCTTTATAAAGTATTTCTGTGGCAATTACATAGTATTTATTTATGCTCTTATGCGCCAAAGTAGGCCAGTTTGTAAAAGTCTTGCTAGGGCTGCTGAGGAAGACTTTGCAGGAGTGGATTTAGCAAAGACAATCTGACACCACTAACGTCACTTCTAAAACCTCTCCTTTCCCCCAGTGATGGAGATTTTTCTCCCCTCAGTATGATTTTCCCCTTCTCTCAATTTTTAAAGGCTATATTCTGGCACCGGGAAAAATCTAGTAATAAAGTATTATACTTATTAAAGCACAAACTCCTCTGAGCCACATTTTCCCTCCATCTTTAGCACTGAAATAATGAACAAATCTCCCTAGTTCAGTATTCTCTCTTCCCTACTTGCTTTGAGTTTTCACTCAAAAAGAAGGTATTTTAGTGTGTCATGTATTAAAACTTATCTATTATGAATTTAACATTTTTCAGTGTTCTCTGGAGTGTTCACTCTAAGGAAAGAATCTAGGTCCTCTTACAGCTTGGCTGACTTGGGAATTCAGCCACTTTTCTGGGATTTTATATGGTCCTACATGGTATTTGGCAATCATTCTTTAAATAGCAATATATACTGTCTTCCTCTTCTTTTCCCTGAAGCTAGTCTATTTGTCTTAAAATACTATTCTGTCCTCCTTGTTGCAGAACTTTTCAGCTTTTCTGAGAAAGGGACTGGTAAAAAAGGTCTTTCTGGAAATTATTATTCTCTTGACAATCCTGCAACAACATAGGGCACAGCAACAGTCTGGGAATCAGTGTGAGGGCTTAGGTGGAGGAAAGCATCTTGAATGCAATTCAAGGTTACTCAGATTCTGTCCTTCCTGCTACCATGCAGTGTTTCTGTAATGGTGAGCAATACTGATACAGTTTGTGCTGAGTAACCTCAAAAGCAGTCATGTGAAATGTTTGAAATAAGGCTAACAAGAGAAAGATGGAACTTAATGACTTTCTTTACTATTTTTTTTTTTTAAATAAATTACTTTAAACCTTGATAGGTGTAGAGCCATTTAGCATAAGTGGTAAGGCTTAAACAAGATCTATGAAGTAATTTAATTTTCTTTACAACATCTTTCAGCCAACTGATACAATGTTAAACTTTTTATCACAATTATAATCACCATCCAAATGAGAAATTCAGTACAGATGTTAATTCCCCTTGTTTACTTAAAACTGTGAAAACTGCAGTTGATGGGAATGTAAGAAGGAAAATACCTGAAGGTAGTTCTTTCACAAGCAGTCATTTGGGAATATCTAAACTGAACAACTTGTTTGAAAGGGAGGATGAGCAAACATTTACATACGAAATGTAAATTTCATATACAGAGTGCCCACAGAAAGAGGACTCATCTGCATTTAGGAGATTACAAGAGAAAATAAATCATTTTTTACAAAGGTGAACTATAGTAAGTGCAAAGAAGGCCAGAATTTACTGCACTCAGAAGGCAGGAAAGGAGAAAGGAAACTTAATTGTTTTCAAGTCAAGTTACTATAGTCAAGACCTTGAGTTTTTTTGGAAAAGGAGACGCTGACCAAGAAGTAAGAATGGACTCTCATAAAAGCATGACTTAGGGAATTTTGTCTGCTGCAAAGGTTGTGATCCCTTTCAGAGGTGACAATAGAAAATCTTGGTTCTAAGAGGTAAGCGTGAAATCCCGGCTGCATGGAAATCAGTGGCAAAACTTGTTACCAGTTTGAAAAGAGCCAGGATTTTTCTCACTGTGACCTGTCGGAGTAAGCATTGATCTAAGAACCAGAACATTCTGGATTTCAGACTCATAAGTGTAATTGATGATAAATAAATTCTTAAGATCCTGTCCTCACTTTTAAATATACATGGCTTATCATGAGAATGGTATTCTTCTGCATGCATATCTGTGTTCATACCTAGCTAGCTAGAACCCATACAAATATGAGAAAGATTATTAAGAAATGTTGGACCTTGATGTGTCATAAGGGCACTGTTTGGTTACGAGTGTTTGGGGAGCTCATGGACTGCCTGTTACTTATTTGACTTTTAAAGGTGGATCTTCCATAGCTGTTGGAGAAAGCTGGTTGCATTTAGTTGGGAGAACTAAGTGTGAGCAGCTCCTTAAAAATACTGCTAAGGTATGGTGGGTCACATTTCAGGGCATGTTTTGAATAAAATGAGCAGTAGTTTTGAGACTATACGTGAGCACTCTGCTATGGGGATTAAGAGACAAGGAAGCAGAAGAGGAAAGAAAAGAAAACCAGTATTTGCCTGGTATTTGCTTTAAAATAAATCTCTGCTGTAAAATGCGTACATTGTCTACCCAAACAAGTGTTGTGGGTGCTTATTCTTCCTTCCTTGTGCATCAAAATCTGAAATAAAGTGCCTTTGGCTTCCAAGTTTGTATTTGCACATGTGCAACCCCCTCCCTTCAGATGTATGCTGCTACATACATTTTTTATAGGTATAACTGAGAAGAATTTAGGACTGGTTCCACAAAAGGTATTGCAATGTTCAGTATATTCTCCTTGAAACATCTTTGTAGTAGTACAGAGTTGTGGACGCCTAGGCTTTCTCTAGATGCAGGAGTAGGCATCCCAAAACAGGGTGCACAGTGATTGATACCTTGCAATGAAGCCGAATGAAACAGGAGAGGATTTGGTCTGCAGTGCCCAGCATTTTGGAATAGAGATTGCTCCTTTTGCTTTTGCCACCTACTTGTAATTAAGATAATCATCTTTCAAAATGTTAAACATGAAGGTTGCCTCATTTTATTCAGTGGCTTGATGTTTATAACACCCACCAGGGATATGTGAGGGAGACAGACAGTCTACTCCCTATCATCACACCTACTGCAACTTGCATGAAGCAGTCCAAGATTCACTGCTTGAGAGTGATCAAGCAAGTGTGAACAGGACTCGTCAAGCCAACGGTTGGAGGATGGTGAAGTTCTGGTACCAGAACAAAGTCCCTACAGAATTTTATCCTTACAGGAGGAGCCCAGGAGAGTTCCCTAATCCAAGAGTCTCTCATTTCTGCTTGAGAAATCAGCATGTACCTAAGCACCATGTGTACAGAAAGGCTGATACATCTGGACTGCATTGCACCTACTAAGCATAGTCTGCAAATTTGGCCATGCATCTTAAATATAGGAGGGAAAAGAATCTGTGTTTCTCATATGATTTAAAAGGTAAGAAGACAGTCACCCTTGCTGTACTATCATTTTCTTCAGTGTACAGCATGTTAAATATTCTTTAAGGAAAACTAGATAGTGAGATAGATACAGAAATTCTTGGTTTATTTGTCACTTGGTACTGGCCACAGTAAAAAAAAATCTAGGCTTATGCAGACACTTGAGATTGCTCATGTAAATATACACACATATAAGCATTCATAGTTACAGCTGTATTGTTTGTATACACGTGTATATGAAGAAGTCTGCAGGTTTAGGAGATGATTTGAAGGAAAACTTAGTAATTAACAAGTTTGGATTTATGCCTAAAATAAAAATTAATGAAGATTTAGATCCTTTGATTATCTCGGGCTTCCAATCCCAAGTAAACAATTTGAATGACAAGAAAATACTGTGTAGATATTTCTTTCTCTGGCTCCAGTTCAGGAAAGCACTTAAATATGTGTGTAAGTTCCATGAACTTCAGTGCAACTTAGCTTGCACTCATGCTTGTACATATGCTTCAGTGCTTTTCTGCAGTAAGAACAGTTGCTTCAGTCAGGATTTCTGAATGCTTTTGCCTCTCTGATTTGCAGATATGACTTCTTTTGCTGGTTATTTTAGTAAATACTCTAATCCAAATGTAAACCAAATCTTAACAAGGTAAATTGTTTTCCTGTGGAATAAAAGTGGTGTTTTTCAACTACCTCTAATTTTGAATGTTCAAATAAGTAATAGCACACTATAAAGTACCTATAAATAATAAACCTTGCTGAATATTTTAAAAATAAAAATGTTAGTATTTGTACCAATTTCTGAAAGAATTTTGGAAATATTTCAGAGCCTGAAAATATTTTGAAACTAATCTACTAAAAATATTTGCTTAGTTTCCCCACAAACATGTTTTTTAATCAGGATTTAATTAATTTACAGTGGTCTTGTGTAAAACACACATTTATATTTGATATCAAAAGGCCATCATTAGAGCTGGTTAAAATTTTCAATGTTGAAGTTCTCTACCACATTTATATTATATTCAGGATTGTGCTTAAACCTTTTCTGTTTAATTCTCTTCAGAACTAGAGAAAGCCCTTCATATGATTATCAAGGATTAATCATTGTCTGACACTGGCAACCTGGTTCAGATTCATACTGCTGACCGACAGCTGAATGACACCATATCCAGTACAGCTGGCTAAATATCTGCAAAAATATTAATCATATAAATGATTGATGAAATTTTCTATACTTCATTGAATAATTTATTTTCATGACTGGTATTCAATAAACTCTACAGCTAGCCTTAAAGCTGCTTTAATAACTAGATACCGTCTATCACCTATCACCCATGCAGCTCCCCAGCCATTCTGGTCCCACAGTTCTCTATTTTAAGAGGAAGAAACGCCAAGTATGGTCACCTTTTCTTCAGTCTTTAAAACCTTTTTTGAAGTTAAAAAATTGGATGCTTATGTTAACCTTTCTGACAAGTTCTTACAGTCTTTGTGACAGATTGCATAATTCTGCTTCAATGGAGACATGGCAGTAACACCGCTTGACAGTATAGTTTATCACCAGCTGTCGCTAGATGGTGCTGCTTTGAGACAGGGCATAGCAAGGATGTTTTGATTCAGTCCACCTGTAAGCTGATCCTCAGTTACAAGACTCCATAGGTCTAGTTACCTAATGCCTTCCTCAGAAAGCTGTATCCTACTTTTGTATGTCCTCTCCCTCCCAGCTCTGTGCCTGGAAAAAGTGGAAGTGATCTGCAATGCTCCTATCTGACTCCCAAAGAGAATTTGTTTTTTGCAAATGTCAGTGATAAGCCTCATTTAGGCATTCCTTTTTCTGCCTGAGACAATGTTTCATTCACACTTGAGTGCTCCTGTAGAAATTTAAGGAGAAACAGTTTTGCGGATGACGATTTTTACCCAAATTCATGACTGCTTCAGTTTGTGCTAATTATAGATTCAAAGATTGTTGACCTCCAGAAAGATTCTGATAGATCTAATGTAGTTCATCATGACAGTAGGCTAAATTTTGGTTTATTTCATTTGAAAGGAAAAAAAAAAAATTGAAATCAATTATACTCTTTAGTTTTTGTTCCTTTACATAATCGTCTCAACCAGACGATGAGCCAGTATTTATGAATTTTCTCTTCGTTGAAGTGTTCCAGCTTTCAAAGATATGCAAGTAGTGTTTTCATGCTATGTGTTAATATCAGTTACTCAAGAGCTGAGTCATCAGCTGAACACAACCTTCTATGATGAACTTTCTTCTCCACTTTGGAATCTCTTTTCTCCTTTATGCCTTTAAATTTTGGACTTTATCTATAGAAACAGAAGATGGGATAGAGTGCCCAAGGGAGTCACAGTCCATCTGTATGCTTTTAGCTCATATTTGTGTACCTTATTTTAACTCTTATTTTGTATGCAATTTTTAATGTGTTAATATATGTTGTTCAAGGATAGAAAGAATTAGGATATTCAGGCGGAAATGATGCATTTGAATTAATGAGAAATAGTATCAGATTTAGTGTTTGAATTAATGTTTATTTTTTGGTTTTAATTAAAATATGTTTAGTCAAAATTGTGCTCATGGAAATATACTAAGAAAGTTAACTTAGATGTGTATATATCAAGAATAGAAAAGTGGTTCCATAACAATAAGATAAGGTCATTCAAAGAGATGTCATTTCTTGTTATGTGTGTGAAGTTACACAGGTAGGATAGTTCCATAATGCTCTGAGTGAACAATTTAAAAGCAACAAGTGACTTATTACCACGGGAAACTTTTTGAATAATTTTGAGATGCAAGTATATTTGTGAAAGGAATGGTCAGCTCCTAAGGTTTCTTTGAGTAACCCTACTTGATGGGAAGAGAGGATAGATGGGCAAAGTGCCAAGGCCATCATTACATCACTGCACCGGCAGAGAAAGGAAAAAATGGGATAGCATAGTTTACCAATGCTGGTAATAATGACTGTAAGAGAATTGTTCCCAGAATGCAAAGTGCTGTTGCAGGCCCACACCCATTTTTATGATCATGTTCTGCCTGCATCGGATCAAAAATAATGAGCAATATAAGAGATGGCACCCAAAGTTCAGTGTCTATCTCAGGAACTGTGTACAGTTTGCAGATCTACATTCAATGAAATGGTTAACTGCGAGCTATTGCCTCTTCTATAACTGCTTTTCTTCTCTATGTAATAATGAACATTGGTTTAGAGTTTATGCTCATAGTTGTCTAATGAGCAAGAGTCAGATTCCAAATCTAATTCCACCAAATGAAGTTTAAGAATTTAGTCTTTTTTTTATATATAGTAGCCATTCCAATTTGTGACCCTGTTCCCACCTCTTGCACATTCTTTCTGAAATTATTTTTGACAAATCTCTGCATTCTTCCTAATAAAATGTGTGATAACTTCTTTTATGCAACTGAAAGCCCTTTAAACCTTATTCTTAATTGCTGAGGGATTGCCTTTGTGCCTTTAAGATATTATAAAGATTTATATTTTTATTACTTCTGTGCTCGAATAATGCAGTTTTCTCCTCTTTGATCTGTCAAAGACATCAGTGAAAATATTTCAATTAATGCAAAAT
Organism: Cariama cristata; assembly: GCF_000690535.1. Taxonomy (NCBI): domain Eukaryota; kingdom Metazoa; phylum Chordata; class Aves; order Cariamiformes; family Cariamidae; genus Cariama; species Cariama cristata. The sequence continues at coordinate 78,907 of NW_009611477.1, forward strand.
GCCACTGATGTAGTTATGACTTGCTTGAAAAGCTGAAGTATGTTAGTTAATCCTGTTCTGAAACCTTTTATAAGGACTTCTGGTTGAAGCCTTTTTGATTTTAAGACTTTTCACTTGACTTACAAAAGACACCTTGTTGGACCTTGAAGTGCCATATTTGCATGATTTGTCTGTATCTTTTCACCCTCAGTCATGTTTTGTTCTCAGCTTTGCTTCCGTGTTTTCCACTGATGTGCAGTTCTGACTTGATGTGATCGGTTCAGTACAAGATCTGCATTTAGCTTATGCTTCCAGCTTTAGAACTATCTTTAATGCAAAGCAGGCTATATTGTCATCTCAATTACAGCAGAGCCAATCCGGTGTCGTTTCACTAGTTTTTATGTTTCTTGGAACTGTTTTTCATTAGTTATGTATCAGATTGACTATCTGGAAAGGGTTTATCATTTTTATTGCTATTGCATTTGTATATTGATTTGTTCCTCTAAAGTGATGTGTTTGTCATGAAATGTGCAATATCCCCCATACTGTGGAAGGTCATAAACATATGTAAACTGCTTATATCAAATGTAGCTAATCTTGGGAGTATATCATAGTTCTTTATCGCAACACAAAACCGATTTGATTTCCTTTTGCACAACTGACCTTTGTGAAGGCCATGAAATGTTGGTTGTGCACAGGCTCTTCCTGTTTGGTCTGTGGGCAGCTGGCTTGCTAACAAGGGGCTGGCTCTTTTCAGCAGTAGCCTGCTGAATGGCCATGAAGTGGCTGCAAGTTTATGGAACATTTTCCTCATATTGCTTTGCCATGGGAATATTTGCTTGAATTCACAGATGGAAAAGAAGAGGTAAATTCTCGAGACTGCAAAAGCTCCATGAAGGATGGTTCTTCCATGATCCTTAAGTGCTCAGGATAGTTAGCACTGAGTGTTGTTTAGTTGATGATGATGCTCTTTAGCATTAATGGAGAGGCCCAAAACAGAAAATTTACTTCATACCTCAGGAAAAAACTAAAATAAAAACTTCAACACGTTTTCATTCTCTAGGTTTCTGAAAGGTCAAATGATTTCTTTTTAACAAATAAAAATCCAGTAATCTCTTAGGCATGCAACTGTTTGTTCTCAGATATGGAAAACAGGAATTTTACAGGTCGAGACACACTAAAATCCCTATCAGTCAGATATAAGGAGTTTAGATGAGTCTCCTGTCCTTCTCGGTACCTGTGTGAGGCATGGATTTAACGAGAGGAAAGGGTCTGCTGTCCTTCCTCCTTAGGTACTACCTTGTTTGCTCCTACAGATCACATAACACTGGAGTATTGCGTGTTCAATGTAGCCAGTGCAGAGCTGGATTTGACCTCTAGGAACTCTAAGCTACCCTTAATGATAGCTGGCACTGACAGCTCAATTATAACAAGAACCTTGATACAGCAGTGTCATAAACATTAATATGAAAGGAAATAGGACAGCGCAGAACAAAACTCAGAAAAGATACAGCGGTGTCCTGTAAGCTGTTCATACCATCTTCACTCTCTTTGTTATTAAGAATATTCAAATGTGACTTACCAAAAACTTCATCAAAAGTAATGCTGTATTTATCTTAGGCTTTGCATAATAAAGCAGTGATATCATACCATTTAATACACGTTCATATTTAAGCACTGTCAAATTCTTTCTTTTAATTTGTTTCACATTCACTAAATTAGGGGGAAATGCTGTTTTCTACAAATAGAATAGGTTTCCTATATTTGTTCATGGTTTGGACAAAGCTGAAGAAAAAACTTAAACAGAATATTGATTGCTTTCATGACCTTTAAGGACTAGACTATTTGCTTTCCAGAATTACTTCAAACATGAAAAGGATGCTTATCACAATGCTTTGAGTTATCTAAACACTGAGGGAGACCAAATATGCAATATTGTATGTTTTCATATTACTTTCACAAACCTGATGCTTCGAATGTGTCTCCAGTCACAGTCAGAATCCCTTCCTTGTATTTGGTGCTTTTCTCATTCTGTCTGTACAAAGTTGTATGGTTCATCTCTGTCACCTTCAAGAGGTATTCAAGCCAATGGCGAGTTTCATTCAGAGAAGCGGTCAAAGCCTTGAAAATAATTAAGTTTTACAGATACCATAACTGCAGTTGGATAGACAGAGGTAATAGACAATCAGTTCTGTAAGTGCAGGGGAAATGATAGTGTGGAATAGACAATCAGTTCTGTAAGTGCAGGGGAAATGATAGTGTGGATATATATCCTTTAAACCTAAAAGAATTCTACAGAAACAATACTATATATTCATACCTCACCATGTGTTCATACCTTAACTGTTGGAAATACTTCAGTGAGAGCTCACACTTCCTTAGGAAAAGACCATTACAACAAACATTAACAGCGATAGGATTTTCAAAAAGAGATCTTGGATATTTCTATCAGTATTTTATCTTAACACTCAGAATGGGGGGCAAAATGTTGAAAATGTTGATAGAATAATTTAAGATGGAAGGAACATCTTAAGGTCATTCGGTCCAATCCCTCTCAGAGCAGGGTCAATTTTGAAGTTTAGTAGGTGATAAGACACATAGAAAAGTGATTCTAATGTGATTGTATATCAACAGGGCATATGTAGATTAGATAAGGTGCTTCTCTTTGTAAAATGTTTGGTGTGGATGATTATGAACTTGACTTATCTGTATGACTGAGGAGTATGAGACTCATATAGATAAGCTTTTGTAATCGTCATGGTATCACAGAGTTCTGTAAAACTGTGAAGGTTTGGAGCAGGTAGAGAATGAGTATTCACTGCTCCTAATTATTCCAGAGCTAAGGAGAACCTGGTAAAATTATTAAGCAAGTGTAAACCAAACAAAATAGATTGTTTTTTTTCTTCTTTTTTGTGTCCAAGTTTGGAGGAAACTGTGGAAGCTGACATACAAATGAAGTTCAAAAAAGTTAGACATCTTTTGATAGTTACCAAACACAATACAATCTCTACCTCATAAAATCATAGTATTTTTAAATATTATTATTTTGATGGGCTTTGGAAGCATGAAGGGCTAATTTGGCTTAGAAAAATTTACTTTGTTTCCTATACTTTTCCCCCAATCATGTGTTACTGGCCACTAACCCTTAGCCCAGTTTCTACATTTAGTGTTTTGTATATGTTTAAGACAGCAGACTTCTTACTTCTGCTAATTACAGAACTACTTTTCTGTTAATTTTTCTTCTTTAAAAGGTGAGCTTAAGGACTGTTGAATCTGTCAAGATGATAAAAATGTCAGTTAAATGTTTGAAAGAGAACAAAACTATTCAGAATGATTATATTAGAAAATGAAAGGGCCAGATGCCAAATGACAGCAATGAAACAGTGTGTTACTTCAGGATGTCAGAGAATGAAAGATGTGCTATTTCTGTTACCCAATTTTTGAACTCCTTTTATGGTGACACTATAGTCTAAATTTCAAGAAAGGACTAAAGGAAAAAGATTTTGATCTTTTTTAAGATCTTAATTAAAAAAAAATCAGCATACCCTTTGGTTGTCTGTATTTGAACAGTTTAACTTCTGCTGGCATTGTACCCAAGTATGCATTGTACCAAGTATGCATTTGCCAAATCAGCTTAGTTTCTTGCAATAGGCTTACCTTGCTTTAGTCTCTGCTAGCTCCTCAAATTCACATGAGTGTGATCACAGCTGTTTGTAGTATTATCAACCAGATGCTTTTTGTTTGAAATGCAGTTTACAGCTTGTATGTGAGAAGGATGTGTATCGCAGAAGTGCTGGGAAGACCTTGCCTTCAGGTATCAGATGGATGAAGATCACAAAATGTTGCACCATTGTCATGTGCCCAGAGTTTGGCTCCACAGGCTCCAATTGTCAAATGTAATATATATATTTTTCTTGATTTATGTGTTTTTAATGGCTTCATCTTGTGGTTTCACACTGTCTAATCGTATCACACTCCAAACACGATGTAATGCAATTCACTTTTCTGTCTCTGACTAAATTAACAATGAGGAAGAAGTATGGAAAATGCTCTACAGAGTAGCTTGTCCACCTTCACCTTCTCCTTAGGTTTTTTTTTTTAATCTTTTGCAAAATTACTTTTGGCTTTCCTTATAACTGAACAGCTTGCTCCCTTGAGACATTTCCTCAGGGAGTTTTCTGTCTTTTTGCCTTGCCATTTATCATTATTACTTAATTTGTACGGTTTCTTTTGCAATTTCTTTTTCTGTTCCATTCGTTCTGTATCTCTCTGGTTTAGGGTGTTTCTTTTGATTTTCAATTTATTATTATTTAGAGTTACACTTTGTACCCTCAATTATCTTTGCCAGACATAGCAATATTTTATGATAATCACTCTTTTTTTTCTTCTTGAAGATTATTCACATTAATCCCCATAGTTCCAATCTCTAGTGACTAATGTTTTGATCACTTATTCATTATGATTTTATTTTATATTTCACTGTCTGTATCATTCTGCTTTGATTAGTTTCTCTGTATATCTTTTGTTTTCTGTTACCTCCTTCTGTGGCTGTATAGTCTACACCCCTCTTGCGTGCTTAGTCATCTCTTAAAAAGTCACAAAGTAAAATTACTGACCTGTAGCTTTTAAAAAAAATATATCCCAGATGGTAACCAATTATAAATTCTGAAGGTGGCCGCTGTTAACAGGACCAAAATGCCTTCTGCTGTTGTCTGCAGTTTGACACCTCTAAGTGCAGACTGATCTGTCAAACAGGTCAGCCAGCCACATATGCAGGCAAATACACACTTAATGAAAATACTGCTTAAAGATTTTTGTGTCTCTGAAGCATAAAAATTTTCTGGAGACTTGAGGGACAAATTTTGAAATGTTGAATAATTTATTTTTTATAAAGAACTTTAGTGATGCTATTACGTGTTATTAAATTCATATCAACAAAGACCTCAAAATATGTAAGAAGTAGTTGAGCACTTACTGAGACTTGATGAGTTTTGTAGCCTTTTCTCAATCTGATCCTGCAATAGCTGTACCATTATTGATAGCTACACTAAGTAGTTTTTAAATGTTTGGTCCAGGCACTGCAGAGTTCATCATATAGGAATTGCGAATTGCTTTGACCCTCATTTGTACCTTTTTGGGTTTTTGGAGGAGGGGGAACTGAATAATTCAAAAGTGTTTGGGTTCAGTCATTCAATAATTGGTTCTAAAAGAATCCAGATTTTATGTTCATTTGTGCCAGAACAACTTGGCTTCCTTTGATTTTGCTGATACATCTCACAGAATTTGTTTCCTCTTTTTGTCTGGGTTGCTCATTTCCTCTTAGTTTCTCTTCAGATTACACAAGTAGTCATCTAGATAGTTTTTCCTTCTAGCCAAACCAGATATTATTACAATCAACACAGTTTTATGTTTTTCTCCCTGTAGTTGAGCAGAATTTCACTGTTGCATTAGATACAGGAATCCAGCACATCTGGAAATATCTCTATGCATTTTCTCCCTGACTGACTGTCGGTCTTGTTTTCAATTTGATTAGAAAAAATTAGTAAGTGGGGGAAAATGGGAGTTGAATTTGTTAGTGACAAAAGCAGAAGAGTTTGATGAAAGATGGTGAATGTTTTATTTCAATTTTCTTTAAATGAAGGAAAGGTGACAAATCACTTTTATTTGTACTAGACTACACAGTTACTTTATTCTTTGCCAGTCAATGATGAGTCTTTAGAACTGTGTGTGATCAGTGGTATTAGAAGCCCTAAGAAGTGTTACATTGTGGTGAAAATTGTAGTGGTTGACATGCAGTTGACATATTCTGAAGGAGTTATTAAACTGTAGAATAAATTCTTTGTACAGTACCATGATTATTACACCAATGCTTCTTAGTATGAAAGCCTGTTGTCAAAGTTTTATGACCATAGTCTGATAGCAAAATGAATAGTCTGACTGTCAGAGGCATCCACAGTCTTCTCCACCCGTTTCATCAAGGTAATTAACAATCTTTAGCTTTAAGCATGTGAAAGCTGCAGTGTGAATACTGTTGACTTCAGTTGTCTTCCAAGTCAGTAGGAATTTTTCATGTCCTTTGGTTTCTTGCTTAACAAGGACTATGTGTTTAGATTTTTAAAAATGGATTGAAGTACATATGGCTGCGTATCTAGACCTGACACCTGACCTATGTTTGCTTATCATGGATGCATTTCAGTTGATTATGATCACTAGAGATAATGTTTTTCAGATTGTCATACTTTTAAAACACTTGTTTCCTTCTTTCATTGTATGTTGTGCAACAGAATTGAAAATAGGATCATTTATTCATGCAAAGTCTGCAGTTCACATTGCTGGACATATTTACAAGGGCTCAGTGGCACAAAGGCTCTAAAATTGGACAGAAGATGTATTAAAAATTGATCAGGAATGAAATTTAATGTATGTTCTTTGTGATGATTTTTCCAAATTCCAAAATTTCTCATTTTAGAGTTCAGTTACGGGAACCAGGGACAAATAATTAATCCTTTTCCATTTTAGTCATTTCAGTTTCTTTTGTATCAAGCTTTCTGCTTTGTCTAGTTATTAAGAAGTGAATGGTTTTCATAGAACCGCTTACAGTACCTAGCTACCCAACTGCTCTAAATAATCCTGATTTGTTGTGAGGACTCTTGTGAGAAAGAAGTCCATAAATGTCTTATACAAAATAATTGAGAAAATCATTCCTCACCTTTCCCTCCTTCTGACTGTTGTACCTTGGACAGTGAGGACAGGATTCTGGTTGCTTATCCAGCCATGAAACCTGTGAAGCAAAAATTCTGAAGCTTTGACTGCAATACTGATACCTCAGGTTAGGGGTAACTTTCTCTTCAAGATTGCTTTTTAAAACCTAGCTGTCTTCTTTGGTCAGAAGCAGGTTGTTAAAGTCACTTTGAAAAAGTAATCTGTTGCTAATGACTGCTTATGTTCTCCTAGAAATAACAGATTACTGACTACTTTTAGATTACTTTTGAGTTAGGCACTCCTTGAAATACAACTGACAGAACTAGTGCCTCTAGTTTTGATTTAATGCAACCTCCAACATTTAGAGAGAGATCGGTGGTCCTTCTTGAAGTAGTCTGTGTTGCTCAGCCCTGGCACAATTCCCAGTCTGTAAGCTGCACTCTCACTGTGTAGATAAGATTTTTCAAGAGATGTTAAAGGAATTAAATGCCCTCTTCCTCCTTCCATTGAATTACACTGGGTGTTAGATGCCTTATGCTTCTTTGAAAATAAATTTATGTTAATATCAATTTCTGTTACACCATTTCTCATCCTTGAGATAAATGTAACCATCAAGTTCACGTCAGAACCTAGGGTTTAATTTTTAACCATAACTAGCATTTAATTCTCAAAATTCCAGTCTGAGATGGTCTTTCCTGGCCTTAGATTTTAAAAGCCAGTTTCTTAGCTGAGGTTTGTTATAATTTTTCTTACAGAGTTCGAGCAGTCTAGCTGAGGATTGCTCTACCTCAAACACCTCTATTCTCTTGTACTTGCTAAGCAAACCTTTTGACCTGGCTTAGATTTAGTGTCCTGATGAAGAGTTAGCAGCTAACAGCATGTATAAGATCCCAGGCAGACATTATTTTGAACACATGAAATCATGACACTCTGAAGAAAAGTGCTTCTTCCTTCATTAGTCTGTTCCTTTTGTAATGCACATTTGTTTTCACAGGTTAGAGATTTAGTGTCTAATTAGGAACCAAGATGACAATTACATAAGGATTTTTTTTCAAAGTCCGCACACTACTCAGCTTATTCCGTAACCAGAGACTGGTGTCTGGATCATAAATATGATCCACACAATAATTTTAAATCATGTCTTATCTTTTAAAGTCCATATTTAAAAGAAGATTCTGTGTATTATAACCCTTTAAGGTCAACTTTTTATTTCTTGTTTCAACTTTTCTTCTTTCAATTAAGCATTACTTCTGTAGTTTTCTCATGAATATTTAAATGTCTTTGGAGACTTTGCTAATGTGTACATACAAGTCAAGTACTTTTGCAAAAGGTGCTTAAGCATATAAATGTCTCTCTTCCTTTTATTTTAGATGTGAGTGCAACTAGGCAACCTTCATATTGCTGACCTGTTTCACTTTGTTCTTGACACAGATCCTATTTGAGTCACAATGTCTAGCCCTGCAGATAATTGGTTTATCTCTTTCTGGGCAAGTAATGAATTCTTCAAGATGGCAAAAAGGCTTAGACCTTAAAAAAGAGGAGCTTCAGGAACATTTCCCAGAATGCCTTTATGTGTTTGATAGTACTAGTATAAAATTCAAATAACTTGAGGCATTCGTATAGTTGGTTTGATATGGTCAGAAAACTATAACAATAAAACCGAGGATGAAAATAATTAGGACACTAAAAGGATAAAATTATTGGGAAATATTAAAAGCCATGTTTCTAATCAGGTTGCCTTCCTGGAGGTAAAAACAGAACAAAATTAACTATGATCAGAATCCAAGAAAAAAATTAAGAACCATACCCCAATTTTCAAATAATTATTTGCAATTGAACATACTGTATTGTGCACCCTTGGAGCTCAGTAACTTACAGCAGCTGCTTATAAAAACATTGTAGCAAACGGGATTCTCTGCTTGTGGCAATTTTGCAGAAGCCTGTCAGTAGCACCTGGGCCGGTTGACATTGGTGCTTTTGTCCGCTGTAAAGTACTTGCAGTAAGACTGATGCATTGTGTCCATCCAAGATAGCATGACACAAACTGTAGCTTCAGGATTTGGCATGTGCACACAACACAATTACTGATGACCATCTTTCAGCCATTAAAGCCATACCACTGCCTCCGGCAAATGGCATGATGTACTGTGGTTTTTTTCCCTTATAAATACAGTGTTAATGAACTGCCTTACCCTTCAGCTGTTTTCTTCAGAAGCAGAGGGATAGGTGAAGTACTTTGATTTCCACACACACATGCCCCCACACCCTTGGTTAGGAAAAATGTAAGGCTTTACTGCAAACTCTGAATGAATATTCATCATCTTTGTTTTGTAGCTTTCACTTATCTCTAGGTATTAAAAGCCTCATATCAGTTCCAACAGTGTTAGAAACTTTCTGTGTGCATGCTTTTAAAATTTAAGGTTTTAATTTGCGCAATTCCTTTTAGTTTTTTTTTTTTTTTTGTTGAGAGAAATGAAACAAAGTGTTTTGTTTAACTGTCCAAATATTTCGCTTCAAACTGCTACAAGTCTGTGTGGCAAAATTTCTTTGTTTTCCTGGAGCTGAGCTGTCTGTGGAAAGCTTGCCCTTCCCCACCTGGGGCAGGCACAGCAATCAGCAATCGGTGCTGCCCAACGAGGGGCACCTGGGGCATCAGGCACAGCTGGGGTGCCAGGCAGGAGAGCTCTGCCCAGGGCAAGGTCAGAGGAAAGGTGCTCTTGCAGGGAGCTGCTTAGAAACGAAGAAGGTAGGGAAGGATTCAACAAAATATAACAAAATATTGGGGTTTGGGAATGTAATTATGCAGGTGCTTTGTTTAGATTGAAAGGATTTAGAATATAAATTTCTCCAGGAAAATGGTGACCAGGATGAGTGCAAGAAAACTGAGAGCAGCTTTGGTCATCTAGGAACAACCGAGAGAGGAAGATATTTGTTTTCTGCGTGGTAAGGTAGCACTGATAATTGTACAGATATACATCAGTTGCTTGCAGTGTTGGTGCAGATTTTGTGTTCATGTTCAGGTTTCACTGTTGCCATAATATGTGAGAAATAATGGTAGTTTCTTACTCCATTAGGTGGAAAAATGTGAGAAATAAAAGCAGGGTGCCTGAATGGGAATTATTATCCTAACTTGCTTTCCAGAATCTTCTGGTACTGACTCAATTTTATACTTTATGAATCACTTGATTTATTTATAAATTGCTGTCATCAGTTAGGAAACTGTTGGGTAATATATATTTTGTGCATCACTAATAAGTTCATTATCTGGCTAATAAATTATTGCCATGATTTAAATTCAGTTGTGTATTACAAAAATAAAAAACTAGTATGTGTAGTAGGTGCTTAAAACTTATGATTTATTAATCAGAGCATGATACATTGAGGGACATGAAAAGAGGAAACTAGTGCATATAAATCACTCTCTGTCTTCAATACTATGCTGAACTGTAGAAATGAAAGATGGTTGTTAACTCAGTAAAAAAAGTATGATGAAGAGAGAATAAAAAATGTTGGTGGCTTCTATGGACTGGCTAGTGGTATATATTTTAATGCTCAACCAGCTGGTTGGGGCAGACATAACCTATTGTAATTAATTTGCCATTTTTTTCTTCCTTATTTGCCCAAATTTTTCCTTTAAGCATGTTATATCTGCATTAAGTTTTGGGATATGTCTCCTTTATTTTTCTGGTAATGTTTATTGCTTGCAGTGTCTTATTAACACCACCACACTACCTTTTCTTCTTATTCCTTTAGTTATTCCAACTATGATACTTTCCACTAGAAAGCACTTTATCAGCCTCTCCTAGATCATAGATTTTTTTTTAATTAAAATATTCAGTGCTCTTAGTGCCCAAGGCTCTGGCAGTAGCTCATGGCTTCCTGAGTTACTAACACATAGCGCATGCTCAGCTCCATTATGCTTTATAGCTCCCAAGGGAACAGCTTCAAAAGACACTGTGCAAAGTGTAACTGTCATAGGGAAATTTGTAAACATATTGGTTAGTGCTATAGTAACACTACTAAGCAAGAAGTACCTTTAGAGAAAGGATTGAGGTAAGAATGTCTCACTAGCCAGGACATAAATAGCCTTTCCTCGTTTGTTTGTAGAAGGCACTTGAACGCTTCAAGCTTCAGATGTGCAGTTTCAGGTGTGGGAGAGGTAGTTGAGGGTGTTTGGAGTTGGTGCTGACTAAAATACTGCCATGCATTCACTTGGCTATGGTAACTGTGTTTGTGCTTGTAGCCCATATTAATGATGAAAACATAAATGCGAGCTTAAGCAGCTTCGACAAGCTTTACATTAATCCTATGCAAATTTTGTGATGAATTAAATGAATGCATCTCATTTGACACTTCCATGCATAAAAAAATCAATTTACTGAAAATGATAGAAACTGAAGCATTTCTTGACTGCTGTTACCAATGGGATCTGCTTCATGTAACTTAGATTAAAATCCTAAATTTTTAAGAATTAAGCTAGTTGTCTGTACTTCGTGGTGAGGGACACTTGGGTTATATCGACATCTGTGAGTACGTGTCTTACAGATTGGCCATCCTCTAGAAGAGGATACGTACTGAATGCAGAGGTAACCAAGATGAGTACCTTTGAGTAGATCTTAGCTTTTAGATAGCTAAGGTAGGAGTCCCATTCTAGAGGGACAGGCATTTCTGATATGTCTGAAAATGCCAGTTGTAAATAATATTTTTCTTCTTCAATACCTTTTCCAGCTTATTGATCTGAAGGAACCCAAATGGGTGGAATAGCCTCTCAAAAGATCAAGGCCCTGGAGGAAGCCCACAATTTCTGTATAAGCCCAGAAGAAAAAAACAGCTCTTGAATGACAGGTAAGGAAAGAGGTTAAAATCAATTATTTATAGAAGGTGTAACTGGTTAAATTGTAGAATAACTCTGAAACTGTCAATCCAAATATAAGGCTTTACAGAAATGGACTTTAAGTGATACTATTTATTTTTATGTTGAAAGTGTGTGTGTGTGATGCTACATACCACACTCTGTACAGTTATTCTATTCCTGGCACATTTTCAGGGATAGGATGAACTGCAAAAAGTGTATTTCGAAGTAGTGTTCTGATGAAGAAGGAGTCATGGTGTATTGCTTGTTGGAAGAGCTAGTTCATTTAAATATTAATCAGAAGTGCAATTAGTCTATAAAGCTTCTGATTCCTCATTGAAGCCCAGAAGTTATAGTTTTCTACTAGTCAATATTGGGAAATGTATGTGCTGTTAGCTCTCAGAGGGGTCTTCCCAAGAATTTTGACTGACACAAAAGTTTGTTGATGGGACAGTAGGCATCAGGGTATCAATACTGAGTTCACCTCAAATATGCTTTTAATCACCAATAGTCACTTAAATAATACAGGATATTCACTGTGTCAGGGAGATAAAATAAGTTACAATTCAATGCGTTTTTCCCTTCTGTATTAATGAAATGAAAATGAAAACGTATCAGAACTCTTACAAGGTAAGTGAATTCTAAAGATACTGTTTGAAGTAGCTGTGTGTTGTGAACTGCATATCAAAGTGCATTTCAGACTTTTTGAGTGGCTGTTCCAAGTGGGCAGGTGAATACAGTTCAGTATTTACAGTTCAGTATTTACAGTCCATGCAGGCCTCTCAAAGTAAGGAACATGCCATGGAAAGAAAAGGTTAAATTTTATTCCCCTTAAATAATGGTCAAAAATGGGTAGTAACGAGCAGACAACGTGTCAATATGTTGAGTCATGCTGAAGTGTGATCCATTCCTTCTAGAATAAAGCTTGCAAGGAACTGCAGTAAACTTTTGCGTAAGTTAAACTTTGCTTGTAATGACAAACTATTACATGCTCTGCTGGTGTAGAAAATGGCATTTTTCTTTGAGCTGTGTTACTTTTAAAATTATTTGAATAATGGTACACTTATACATCCGAATCAATTTATTAGAATAAACCCATGCTTTTGAAACAAAGTTGACTTGTATAAACATATTTAATCATGATTGAATTTTATTCTCCCATTTAATGAACACTGTTCAGTCATAGTGTTCAATCACTAAATTAATTAACATGTCTGTAACTCTAATTGTGTATGTGTCAATCAAAATCAAAGGAAAAAATGACAAAGAATCTCTCTGGCAAACAAAAAAGCCTTATTATATGAAGTGAAAATAAATTGAAAAATGAAATTAAGTGTGTTTATCCACAGTAAACAAGAGTTCTTTTTCTATTTTTTTCCTACCTGTTTCAATTTAGCTTTTTAAAGAAATCATGTTTATATAGTTGGTTAAATATTAGGAGAACTCTTTTATGCTTATATTGGTTGTTTGTCAATCTGTGCCTGATACTATATGCATCCATCAACAACATCTGGCTACTGATCTCTGTTGTAGTAGAGACATAGTACTCTGTGTATTAGAAGGTGAAGTAACTCTGATTTTCAAGGAATGAGGTTTCTTCTCAAATATTATTATATGATGTAAATGTATTAACTTTTGTATGCTGTAGGGCAGGGGAGGGAAGAAGTATCCCAGAAAGCTTTCCTCATAAATTACTTATGAGGGTTTTCACCAGACTCTTCTGAATGTTCTTCTTTTAATCTTCTTGTGTCTTAATTCAATTTTCGATTTCATGTAATTGTTAAAAAAAGTGGGTTTTTTTCATCTTTTCCTGACCATACTATAAGGGTATATTGACAATGTGAAGCCTATCTTAACAATGTATCTCAGAGACAACTCCACAACCAATCGGGAAAGAAAACCTGACATGGACTCATTTGAGTCCTTTATGAATGTACTACTGTGAGTTCAAAAAGTAACACTTGGATCATCACATTCTGTTCACTTTGTTCAGGCTGAAAATTCTTCCTCCATAAATAATTCTATAGAAGTAAGCAAGACAGTTTGGTATGAAGGATTTGCAAAACGAAAGGATGAATTCAAATACCTGGCGTCAAAATTAATTTGTATTGTGAACTAGTTTAATGCTTCTGAAAATTGCCTCATTGCATTATTGTGTGACCAATACTAGATTAAATGAAATATTTCAATATACCAGTATAAAAAAATCCCCTCGAAGTTGGAACCTGTACTTTTGGTCTTTTTATCATCACTGAGACATTACAGATTTGGGAAGAAAGAGGGGAAAAGTATGGGCAAGAAAGCAAGCAATTCCACAGAACATAATGTTTTGGTGTTTTTGTGTTGTGTTTTTTTTTTTTTTTTTTTTTTTTTCCTTATAAATACAGCATTATCTTTTAATTCTGGTATTTTGCAGAATAACCAAAGTTATTTAGCTTTATCAAACTTGACTACTGCAAACAAATAGTAAAGGGGGGTTTAAAATGTTTATTGTGAACAAATTGAACTGCAGAACTACCGTACAGGAGAATTGTGGAGATACTATAATACCACTAAATGTGGCTGAAGTAGCTGAATGACTGACATTGTCAGTTGTGGTGCCCTACGTCCCTTCAATAACACAGTGATGTTTGCAAAGCTGCAAGAGAGCCATTACAATGTAAATTAGAGTATTTCCTGAAACGCTCCACGTACCCTTTACAATGTCATTGGCAATAACTCATACAATTTAGATACCACATAGAGTTTAATATCCCATATCATCTTAGCGAAACATTACACTAAAAAAATGCTCTAAAATAAATTAAGATTACAAATTAAGATGACTAAAGCAAAGAACCAAAGAGTATGCATTTCACTTGCTGTTCAGAAGTCTCTAACAGAGAGTTTGCATGTGCTTTATATTCTCCAGAGGAGTGAAACTTGCTGCATGCCTACAAAATCACAAAAGTTTGAACTGAACTGCAGTGTGTGGGGAAGCTTTGCTTTTGAAATCCACTCTTATTTGGGGCTGCTGCTGTCCCATCCACAAGCTAGACTACTGTCCTGCCACTGCAGATCTGTTGCAGTGTGACATCTCTTGAGCTCTCCCTGTAACATGCATGGATTGCATAGGCACCCTGTAGCATCTATGTGTATACATACACCCTAGGCAGTTCCATTCTGCACGGGCTTTACGCAGATACTGTATTTTGAGGAAAAATCAGCAGCAATCTTAACTTTAGCTCCCCTTAGTCATACTCAATCAAACACATAATTCTGTTAGTATGGATTACCCACTACAGTGGCTGCTTCTATTATGCTACTATGATGTTATCGTCCTTTATACGTAAGAGAGTCAGAACAGGTCTACAAGAAAAAGTGATGAGTAGTAGTATTTAGGAGCAGTCTAACTACTATTTTGGTTTGCTTTGGTACTTGGAAAATATGACCCAGAGCTCAGAATAATCCATGTTATGGGCAATTGGAACCCGATGAATGATCAACAAAAAGAAAAATACGAATATTTCTGAATGTTAAAAACTTAACTTAAACAATATTTGGTTTATGGACATATGAAGGGTAAGCTGGCTGTTGAAGGCAGCCGAACTTGAGCAAATGGAAAGGATAGGGACTTCCCGTAGGAAATGCCCCTGAAATTTATACAGATGATGAGCTAAGGTCAGGATCAGTTGGGAATGATGTTGGAGATATTCCTTGTTCTATACAGATGCTATTTTTCCTTTATATACCACAAAGTCACTTGGGGTGTGTGTGTGTAAAAAAATTGGTGAACTTGGTTCTTCCAATGGTTTCCTAAAGAAGGTGCGAACTGCGAAGTACGCAAAGAATTTGTACTTGCAAGATAAAATTAGACTTTGGGTATGCATGACGGAAAAGAGAAGTCTGATATTAGAAGTCTGAAAATGCATGCAATTTAGTTTTAGGCTGAAGGTATTTCAATCAAATTAAAAGTGAAGATTTTAAGAGACTACCGTGAGGAGAACTGGGCTTTTATTATTGATCTGTTTGACCTTGTGAATTTGAGTTGTAGTATTGAAAATGAACAGGAATACTCAAGAGTCTTACTCTCAAATTTGATATTCTTGGATCTGTGTTGTACCAAGATGATACTTAAGCAACAAAGGAATTTCACTCAAGCATGAGTACAAGTTGAGTGGAAATACACTGAACTAAGGGGTCTTTCTTCTTAATTAGTCAAAAAATAGCATGGGAAAAAATAACTTATCGCCATCTACCAACTCCTGGCTTTTCCAGGAACCAAAAAGTAAAAATCATACCAGTTCCTTCAAGTGAATAGAGCTAAAATGTTTTGTCACCATGGGACAGCATGCATATACAACCTAGTGAGAGTTCTTTAGCCCTGCTATTTTTAAGAATAGCAGACATTATTAATGAAGTAATTTTCTATTCATGAAAATGTCTTCAGCCTTTCTGTAGTTATTAATTTTAATTCAGTTTCAGCAACTCTGCCACTCAAATAAGTAACGCTGAGTTTGGAACAGAAACCAAGCAAAAAAAATTTGCTTTTCTGTGTTACTGGATTTACTTCAAACCTTGCTGGATCACCACCTCGTAACTGCAAGAATGAGAATACTTGAGGATACTGGCAAGTAGAGAATTACTTGCTCTACTTGCGTTTTTATTCTGTGGTATGTTTCATAACATTCAGGGATATAATATGTTCCATTATTGTCTATGCATTACTTTTCTCTGTTAAGAGCACATGGTAATGCCGTTGGACATGACTTTGAGAACTGAATTCTAAATACACCTAATAGCATTTTTTTTTTTCCTTTTTGATACAATGGGCAACGTGAACTTTCAGAGTGTTTCAACAAGATAAAATAGTTAACAGTGGATCTTAATGAGTTTGCAGGATTTCAGTGAAACTGTATAAAAATAAGATTGAATAAGTACTTGGAAACTGATAAACAATTGTCTATCAATTATTAGGGAAAATGAAATTCCTATTGACATAAGAGGAATTTTATTTGTGCCTAATAAGGTTACTGCTCTATTAAATAACTTCTAGTGCAACCTAGGACTAAAGTTCAATTAGTGTCAAACTTTCATTTGGTGACATGAATACATTTGATTCTCAACTTGAGTATTTTTGGAGCACATTAACATTCAGTCTAATTCTTAGTTTAAAACAATATGATGCTAACATCTGTAGTATGTACACATGATGTTTTTATGACACTTAGAAAAAAATTTCGTATGTCTCTTTTTTGAAAAGGCTGAACCCGAACAAAACCAAATCAGTTCCAAAATTTGAATGTTAGGAAGTTCTGGTTCAGTTCTATATTTTGACTGCTTCATTTTGTGCAGTGCTAGTCACATACTTTGGAAAAGAGATGGCCTGTGTAATGAAAGCAAAATGACTACATAGGCAGGGTATTCCACTGGGCCTAATATTCCCTGTTTTTCTGCACTGTGCCATGCAGACCTATTTTCTGTGCCTGGGTTATATGCAGTGCTGGAACTGTATTTAAGAAATGATTGCTGAGATAACATTTGTTCTGTGTCTGTTACTTTTATCAGAACAAATGTAGATGTTGATTGATTTGAATTTATAAACTGTAATACTATTTATTCTTCCTAATGGCAAAATGGATATTTGCAATAAATAAGAGATGACATTCATTCCCTCTGTGCTTTTATGAGAGTAAAAGAAGTTTACAAGGTGCTGGCAAGTCCATAAGATAAGAACACAAAAAGCTGTGCTATTGAACACAAAAGAATCCCCTAAGTCTCTACCACCTGTTCTCAAGCCTTGCAACCAAAAACTGAAACAGCCTAGGCAGTCCAGCAAAACTTAATTGATCCCATTGTGTTTGCTTGGTGCTATATCAGGCCACCATAGAACAAGAATAACTTTTCATAATATTTTAACACCTTCCAAATGTCAATATGAAGAAGCTGCAATTTCTTGTCAAGTATATAAAGTCTGGATCATAGCTCTTTTTATAGAACTGTTATTCATGGTAGTTGTTTATTAAGTCACATGCATATCCAGCCAGGCCTGCCAATTTATGAAGTATCAGAACTTGATATTATGGCCATATGTCCACAACATGATATGAATGAAAGATTGAGTCTGTATGAAAGCTTTATGTTACTTTTGTTGATGTTTTATCATCAATTAACATTTATTTTAATATACTTTTGAAAAAAATGGTCCTTACACATCACAGTTCTGTGAATAATCGGTAATCTTCTTCCTTTATCATCTAACAATTTCCTTGTCAGACCTGCAAAAATAGCACTGGCATAGTTACGTTCCTTGCTTGAAAGGCAGGGTATTTTTAGCTGTGACACATGATTCGAGGCTGGAAACTGTTTTATTTCTTTGTAGTTTTAAAAATAATGCAGTTACTGTTCATTCAAGGTCCCTGACATTCTAGAAAATGAATGAAGTCTGTATTTTGAGGGATTTCTTCATTCCCCTCTGTTTTCCAAAACTTGAATGCTTTCTCTGTACTACCATTATCAGTTCTTGCCCTCTGGCAATAAGATCAAAATGAAAGTGGAACAAAAGGGAATAGAGTAAGAATGAAGAATGCAAAAGAAAGATGAACTGGGAGAAGGGTAGACGAAATGATTAAAGAAAGGGAAAATAAAAGAAATACCAGATGTAAAGCTGATACGTAACAAGGTTATGAATATTTTGATAGGACTTTTATAGAGGCAACCAAATGAGTTTATTTCAATTTACTTGCAATTCTGTGTGCGTATATTGATTCAACATGATGACAGTAGTGAAATGGTCGTTATATGTCAATAAAGATCACATTCACTGGGTTCTATGCAGGAAAGTCACAAACCAGTTTCTCAAGGAAGAATGTATTAATCTACCACTGAAAAGCAACAGGCTTCAAAGAGCCTCTCTCTAACCATGTGACTGCCTTGGATGACAAGTATTTAGGAGATGAATGGGTTTCTATGGAGGATGAGACAGCATGGAAAAGATATTACAAGTAGTTTGCTGATCTCGATTACTGCAGTGACTGTCATTGATGACCACTGCAACTTCCTTAGAGGGAATAAAAAGGGAAAGTTCAGACAGAACTCAGACCCAGGGTTGTGAATCATGCACCCGTGGAGATGCAGATGTAGCGTGTTTACAGCGCAGGGCCCAGACCAAGTGTCAGAGATTCACACTGCCTGCTTTGAGAGACAGGTGAGCTAAAAAGGTAACAGAAATGAAGACAGTGCAGTAACTATTCCTGTTAATA
Source organism: Cariama cristata (assembly GCF_000690535.1). Lineage (NCBI taxonomy): Eukaryota > Metazoa > Chordata > Aves > Cariamiformes > Cariamidae > Cariama > Cariama cristata. Next base: position 97,681 of record NW_009611477.1, read on the forward strand.
TCCTTGTGTGTTCAGAGCTCTCCTGTTGTATGAGACTGCTTTCTTTGGGTGATGTAGTTAATGGATTTTGCTCTGTATCATGCTGGTGAGCTTACATGATCATATTAGTCTGAAAGGAGGGGTGAAGGCATAGTTCCACAGGAGGGAACAGTCTCTCCTTTAGCTGATGGCTGATGCAGTGCACCATAGAAAAACAGAGACCTCTCTGAGGACCTCTCTATAGGTGCAGAGTTTGAATACAAAAACTGCACTTTGAGAAACCTGTATTTAAACCATTTGCAAACTCATTTCCTACATGCTTTTTAAAGGATCAGTCCCAGTTTAACACTGTGCAGAGACCTGAATTAATAGCTCCTGTTGTTTGAGGAATATCATTCAAGGAGTCTGTGGCAGAAGACCTTATCAGCTGTGCTTATATCCTTATTTTCCATGTGCTGCTGTTCATCAAGTTCAACCTTGAACAATCAGCTGTGTTCTGCTGTTGAGACTGCTCATAGATAAATTTCTTTGAGGTGGTGCAGGTAAAACCAGGAGCAAACTTGAGAAGGAGGAGTAGAACTATAGCAACAGCAGAGATAAAATGACATGACCTTCTGGTTTTATTTGCATGTAGAAAACAAATTTGAGCTTTAAACAGTCACTGCTGGCTTCAAAATAGAAGTGGACATTGTAATGCCTTCTACTGTCAGTTCTGGCTGATATTTTGTAAACTTTTTTTCTCACTGGTAGTTCATTTGCTCGAGAGGGGAAAAGGAATGGAATAATTATGGTGGTTTAGGTCATGTTGGGCACAGGCAAACCTGTGTACTGAAACTTGAAGTGTTTTCACTTGTGACCTGCAATTCTACAAAATAAGAAACACTTTGTTTTCCAGCCTTGTTTTAAAAACAAAAGAACAACAATTGTATTGGTAACAGTATTACACCAGCACTTGGATATAAGAATTAAAGATAAGATGACTTACAAGTTTGCAAGAAACTTGTTAGCCCTGATGGATAGTAATTGTGTCTGGGAAAGGGGACCCAAGTCAAGCTTTTGAGGCTCGTTTTAAACTGATCTTGCAAACAAGAACAAAGGAGTGCAGATTTTGAAAGTTCATTAACTGTACCTGTCAGTGCAGTATTTCATCATGCAGAAAACCATTAATTTGTTGACCTGCAAATGTGTGCTTATTAAAAGTAAGCCATTTTAGATATATCTGGCCTAACAAGGCCACAGGGACTTCCTCTGGCAAATGCAAGAAATTGTGCAGTGGACACTGTAGTAATTTTTTTTCTTTCTAGAGTCATGTACTATGAGTTTACTAGGACAAAGGCTTTTTTGCTTTGTTTTCTTTTGTGTTGCTGTCTCTTCAGTAGCATGTTGAGGAAAAACTCAGATTTAAACATGCTCATATAGTATGTGCACTGCATCTGCTGTGAATTGCCAGCTCTTAGTTGTTTTCTCACTTATTTGGACTTTTAAATCCTGCTTGGCCTTTTTTTCTTGAGTAGAAAGGGAAAAAGTCTTTTGACAGTAAAAGTTAACTTGTGCTACCAGAACCCACCAGCACCTTCACACATTTCAGTGATTGCAAGAACTTGTCGTTCTCTTGTCCCTCTCTCCACCACCACCACCTCTTTCTCTCAGCTCTGTAGTGTGTTGTGGGAAGTAAATCCAGTCACACAGGCAGGAGCAAATCCAACAGTTTCACTGGCAGAGCCCCAACAAGCCTGAACTACACTCTGCGACAGCTGTGTACCTATTACTGATTTCTACCCCAAATTCTGGGTCCTGAGCTGTAACTTCATGACCTTAAAACAGTATTATATGCATTGCCTGCCATGATCTTATGAAAAAAAATGCACAATAACAACTACAGAGAGAGATGATAATTCTTTAGACCTGAAGTGTACCTTGTCAGAGATAATACACTATTTGAGGAGAAAGTGGAAGAAGGAACAGTTACATCTAACTCTTCTCTCTATCACCTTGAAAACAGAGAACTGTTAATTACAGTTAACCGAAGATGTTGCCCCTGCCTCTGTAATGATGACCTATTAGCTATTGTCCATGTCTGTATTGCACTGAGAAGGGATTACTGTAATTTCCTCTGCCAGGGACCATGGTTCAGGGCACTTGGACTCTAACGTATGTTGCTGATTTTTAGGAAGGTAGAAAAGAGCTTGTGTCTTGTTTTTTAATTAACTGTGTTTCTAATGTCACAGTGTTGCACAGATTTTTGGCAATTATATCCCCATAGATAACATGGCTAAATAATTACAGAAATAATGTCATGAACACTGGTCTATGAATCCCCTATGAAGTGTGTGAGTTCTGATATAGCAGGGAGAATCTCTCAGGGTGTTTTGAAGCATTATAACCATCTCACAATCCGCCTATTTTGTTCTGATGGTTACTAGTCCTCTTCAGGAATGTGCCATGCTCACTGGTGTCACATTTTATCAATGACAGTGCAAAATGTGCTGCTGCTTCTCTGAGCTGATACAGTTCAAAAATATGTAATGTTACTTCTCTGTTCTCCACATAGCTTGGCAAATACACAGTCTGTTTACTGACCGATGCTTCCTTTTCCAGCCAAGGTTACTTTGGATGAAAATTAGTTTTGAGATATTGCTCTTTGCGACTTAAATTGCTGTTTCATTAGTTAATGTGGGAACTTGAACTGGTATGGCAAATAAAAGTTCATTCTTCTCTTTCTTAAACACTTTTTTTCCACAGAAATAACCCATTTCCTTTGTCCATATGGTGTCAAGGAAAAACTGTCTAGGGTTTTATCAAGATGGTTGTAGCTCTTGGGAGACATATCTAGCCCACAGTTTCCTGTACATCTTTCGAGAGAGAGGTTTTTCAAGACTTTTCCTTCGTAACTCAGAAAGTAGTGGTGTGTGGTTTTTTTTTTTCCCTAATCTGATTTTCCAGTTCAGCAAATCAATGTGCGGACCACCCTAACCCCTCACCAGTTTTATACATGAGGTCTTAATATCTGTGTCCATCTCCTGTGTCACTTAGTCACCTGAATGAGTGGAGTTTGAGTACTTGAAGGCCACCACAGTGCAATTAGCAATGTGTCCTAGGAAGGTAGTTTGGTTTGTTATCTGCTTCTGATTTTATTGAGAACGGCAAAACCTGGCTCTGTCACCTTAATGCGTTGATCTCTTATTCGTCAGCTAATAAGGAGCTGAACCCGATTGCTGGAGCTGAACCCAATTGCCAGAGCTGCTGCACTCTTGTAACTGCAGTTGAGGTAATTTACATCATAGGCACGTAGGGTCTGTGAAGGAATTAGTATTCAGTTTTTTGCCATTGCTTTGAGATCTTTAAGTTAGATTAGTTAGATTGGAGCTGAACAGTCAGACCAATATCTGGGTGCAAGCACCAGAAACACTTGCAGAAGCGCTGCTGGAGCTGAGGTGGTCATTATAGCTGACCCTTTCAAAGCAGTATCTGATTATGAGAAAAGAAATGAGATAACTTGAAGTTACTTGGTGTGAATAGTATAAGTGTGCAGCACAGATGCTCAATCAGCACAGTGCACAGCTGGTATAATATATGAGGTAGGATTTATTTTGATTTAAACATATTTTGTGTAAGTCCTATTATAACATTTAGACTGCTCTTGAGAAGATATATTTGTCTCGGGAGGGCTACAAAAAATATTTGGGTCACAGAAGAAACATGCTGAAATTCTAGGTAAGAGATCATACCGTTCTTCTCTGGACTCTATCTAGAGGTAAAAACACTTCATTATATGGTTACCTTACAGGTATTCTGTCCCCGTTGCAGTTTGCAGTAAAAGTTTTGTTGGCTCCTGGCAGAATCAGGACCTCAACTCTCCATTAAGTGGTACAAAAAAGTTTGAATACAGAGATATTGACTCGTTAACAGCACAAACCAGGAGGAACTCACGTTAGTGTTTTAGCCAATGAATACAATGGACTAGAGCTACAATGATTTTGGTCGGTTTATGCCTCAGGTAAGATGCTGACAGATGCTATGAAGAGAGTCGGTACAACTGGATCCCTCCCATGATCTCCCTGCTCTCCAGTAGAGCTGCCTATGGGCACGTCCTAGCCTGAGTGGGCAGCTGGGTGCCAGTTCTTTCAATTGTTCCCTCTCTAAGCTTATTCCTACTTTCATATTACATGGCTCATTCTTCCTATTATTTTGTTACTCATGCTGTCATTAAGTTTTTTTTGCTGAGTAATTATATCTTTAAGGGACTTTGCCTTTGTGCATTTTTCTTCTTCTCTTACCTCCACATACTCTTAACCTTGTGATTTTTTTCTTTTTTTACTCTTCCTCCTATGTTTTCCTCATGGATATTCTGTGAAGTGTCCTGTTTTTTCTCCCCCTTCATCAATGTTTTTCTCTCTCCCTCATCTCTCTCTTCCTTCCCCTGTAATGTAAAAATTTTCTTTTTCAGGCACTCTTTTTATCTTTGTTGTTCATCTAATTTCTTTCAGGCCTTCCCTTTGGCTTTGGTCCTTGTGACCTCTTTCTCTCTTTCCTTCCCCTGCATGCACAGATGTACATTTATTTAAAATTCAGATAAAAATACATTTGTTTTTGTCATGTCCATCTGCAGCTTTCTCACTTGCCTCCTTCGTATGAAAGCATCAGTTATGTTCGTTATACCCTTGGTAACGGTGAAGCAGATTTTTCTCCAGTAAGGTAAATTTCTTCACTAGCAAGGGTGGGATCTTTTTCCTTCCTGCAAATGCATATACTGAGCTGGATTTCCAGTCTATACTTTATCATAGCAGTAGTCATGAAGAGAGTTCATTCATCACTGCTCTTCTTTATGTTCAGGATTGCTCTTGAGGCTGTTTTAGGAGATACATGGCTGAGGTGTAGTTTCTTGACTGAAAAAAACAGATGATAATAAGATGTTTCAATGAACACTAAATATTGCCTTGAATTATCAATTAAATGAAGTCAATGGAATCTTTCAGTGATCTTCCTATGTGGTATCAATATGATTACATACAATCTTTCATTTCCAATTTTCTAAAATAAAAAAAACAAAACAGATTCTTCTTCAGTGGAATAAATATTCTTCCCATCTGTGCTCTAGGCAACTATATGATCTGCCTGTGGGATAGCCTGCATTAGCAGAGTAAAATAAAAGACATGCAGGGACCAAAACTTAAGCCATACTTTCATAAATATGCTATAAGCACTGGCATATACCGAAAAGTTTTAGACAAATGTCAAAAAATCCCCATCAAACCCAAACCCCACAAAAGCACAAACATGAAAAAGGGTATGCCAAATGCAAAGAGTCGAGATGCTTTCCTCTCACCTTATTTATTTTACCACAACCTCATTAAGCGTATGAATTGGACAACTCCAGGAGCCCTTTTTCTGTAGGGTACCCTTACACAAATTTGCAACTAGTTCCAAGAATTCCCAAAGAACCTCTATCAGAAATGAATAATTCTATTCAATGAACAAATAGAGAGCTATCAAAAAATAACTATACATGCAGCAGGCATACTTTATCTCTAACAAACTGTGGCCATCTTACTGTATTAAGTAACCCAGGAGAGTTGTTATAACCTAGCTACTTGTCAGAAGATCAAATGCTTGTTTCACTGCTGAAAATTAAAATAGATGCTTCCCATTTTCCTCTTTACCTCTTTGTGAAGTGGTGACTATGATACAACTATGGCAAAATGTGGTAGTTTGGCAAATGTAGAGAATGCTGTGATACACTTAGGGATGAATAAAAAGATTTTCAATACATCACTTCCTTTTCAGATTCTCTGTCTTCTGCTTACAAATAAATACCCCAGCTTGGTCTGTTTTGGAAGTGTCCCACTTCTCCTTTGTCTTACTCTGCTTATTGCTCTCTTCTGACTTCCATCTAGAGGCCACTGACTTTCTAGCTCAAAGCAACTCTTTACCATCTTCTGAAGTGTCTTCAAAACACTTGTCTACTTTGTCCTGTACTAAGGTGTGCTGATGGTACATTTAGAGTAAAGATAAGGGCTGTGAAATCATACCAGATGTAAATGATGCAAGACAATGAAAACAAGGTGTAATAACTTAGTTGAAGTATGTTCCATAGCAAGAGTGAACAGTCTTTAATAAATATGTTTTCCAGTGATTCATAGGTTGTACCCTTCCTTACTCAGTAGGGAAGTGATGCTTTAAAGGTAAAACAGGAACTGAAGGCATTGAACTGCTTTTGTTCATATTAATATTTCTAAATGCTGATGTATTGAACCAAGCAGCTGGTGTCTAGAGAGCCATGCTGTCTTATGCTACATTTTGGGCCTTTTATCATACATAGAACAATTCTTTTTTTAAAATAATAATTGAGCAACTGATGCAATTTGTAGAATGAATAAACATTCATGCATTTAGTGATATTAGAAATTATGTGCTTGTCTTATACAACTATGTTAATGTTATGAACTTTACAAGGAATAGCAAAGATCAATGATGTAATTAATAATGTACTTAAAGGTGAAAAGGTAAAATAATTTATTCAATGGAAAGGAAGGGCAAAGCTGATGCTTCAGGAATATCAAATATGCTATTTTTAATAAGGGATCTGTTTAAAAAATAACAGCAACCTAAAAGATCAAGTCACAAAGCACGGATCTATACTCGTGTATCTTCAAGTTCTTTAATTTTCAAAAATAGATATATTTAGACAGTACTCCTGCCATTTAGTTGTGATTGGTTTGTGTGTGTGTTTTTTTTTTTTTTTTTTTCTTATGTCAAGGTGTCTATCCTGTCTTGCTAATATAAACTTCACTGCTCTGAAAAAGAAACTCGGTCAATGCTATGGACAGATTCCATTGCGAGTCATTTGAACTAGGGAAAATAAACCCAGAAAGAGACAAAGTTGTGACTCTTCCTAATGCCATTTTAATATCTTAAAGTGGATGATGACAGTGGTTTAATGTTGTAGCTGGAATGGGTTAGTTGTGTTTCACATGGTATTGTCATTACAAGTTTTGCCAGATGAATAAATTCACCTGTATTAGTCACTGTGTTCATCAACTTCAATGTCAGAATGAAGCATCAAAATTTCAACACAGGATTCCCGTTGTGAAGTATAGTGATCTTTTTTAATTATACTTTGAAATTTAATTTTAGACATTTTTTGGTTTGACTAGTTGACCACTCTTGTCTGTTACCTGCAGTTTAGCGAGCCTGAGACAGAAGAGAAAAACTTAAATAGCCATAGCAGCAAATGAAATTACAGCATACTGAAAAGGTCAAAGCAGCGCAGCTCACAATGATAATATACAAAATACATGAGGCATTCAATTTCAAATATGTCATTTTTCTGACAGAAATTGCAAAGAGCACAGCAAATGACAAGAAATGAATCCATAACTGTTGAATGAAATTGGGGGAAAGTTCAGACTTAACATGTTCTGGATAAAAAATAACCATTTGTGTATTATTCTCAACAGCTGCACTCTGTTGAGTGGTCTTCTCTTCAGTGTTAACAGCCTTTCTCTTATTTTGTAGTGGAATCGGGTTTTTAGATGCCATGACGTGAAGGGGGCAGATACAAGCACTGCAATTAGAGCCTATCTGTAGGATAAAAGTTAAGTTGCCCTGCTTTTGTGAAGATTTAGGTTACACTGGCAGCTTCTTCTAAGCATTTGTTTGTATGCGCCACAGAATTTCTTCTAGAGTCACCTAGGGGACCTGTATTTTAAAATTTGTCCCAGTGTGTCACTATGAGATACATATGATGAACTTTTTAAATACTTCGTATTGCAATAAATGTAATGCTCAGCAGAGATCATTTATACATTATGTATGGTAATGCCTCAGGAAGATCATTCTGGAAGAAAGTCAGAAAGGAGTGCAGTAGAATACTAAAAAACCTTTTCAGATTAAATTCAACTTTATCGCTTGTGGGAGACACCTCCTACTTAGGTGAGTAATCTCATCACATCATTAAATTTCTATTTCTGCCGCTTTTTAAGAAAAGTGCTCGTGATTGGATTAAGCAGTCTCCTCCTATTCTATATTTATGTGTACAACCTTTGCTCATATTTTTTGAGAAAAAACTACAGCTCAGTGTGTGTGTGGGCAGTTGATTCTGTAAGGCCTGAGACTATTTTCTTCTCTTTCTGTCTGTAGCTCTACTAGTACGACATCACAGGGAGCTGTTATACACTTCACTTGAATTTTAAAGTAACTTTCTGCAAACTTCTGAAAGTTTCACTCTTCTCCTGTAGTTCACCCCCACCTTCAGAACTTGTAAATTCAGATTTCTGAAAGGAAAAAAAGAAAGTCACAAAGGTTGATTATTTGAACGTTGTTAAGATTGCTACTTATCAATCTTACCATCTGGTAAGCTATGATGTCTTCTACAGAACACGAACATATAAAAGCAAGGAAAGGGAAGGATATCATATATTTTTCCTTGCCTGTATAAACCAATGTTATAAGAATCCTTGTCTCCCTGTCCTCAGATGCTGTCTCAAATGGTCAGGCTTTACATCCATCTGTAATGGCAAAATATTTAAATTGCATCAGGGTAAACTAGGGAAGGGGGATGGTCAAGAACCTGTACAAATCCATGCCAGGAGAAGTGAATAAAACAGTTATTCTATTAATCAAGCAGTATACTTGTGTATTTTTATTTGAAGGTGATCAGTACATGTTATTCATCCATATACTGCCCCATCTATCTTTTTAGCAACTACTTTGTGTCTACATTTTGAGACTACTTAAAGAAGTAGCATTAGTGTCCATTATAAAGCAATAGTGAGATGGAATGCCCGTTTATCGGTATTTCCTTACTGCTAAAAATTTGTGTTGTTATTAACATGTTTGGTATTCTTAACTCTGCCTTACTTCAAGTTCAGATGTGTGGGTTCATTCTAGAAATGTCATAATGGAAAGGAATTGCAATCAACCATTATTGATTTTTCTCCTGTTTAATAAAAGGGAAAATGGAGTTATTTAAATTACTTCATTAGAGAAAGACTCAATGTGAGTCATTCTGTTCTCTTCACCCAGTACTGCCAGCTCTTCACTACAAAGAGGCCAGTTTTCCTTGTCAGTCTGCCAAGCCAGTGTCTCTTCTTCTTGGAAGACTGTAGTCCGAGCAGTTAATAAGCTGAGAGAGCTTATATTGCAGCATCCAAGGAGGATGGGGAACTGAGAGAGCTCAGCTTCATCAAATAAAGAAAAGGAAGGTGCAATCTATATGTTTTGCAGTCAAGGGAGACGCTCTGCTTTTCCACCTTTCTCCTTACATTACTTACTCTTCATCAACTTTTATTTTGCTCAGTATTTCTACTATTTCTTACTGTTTATGAAGTCATGTCGATCCAGGACTGACACACAAAGAATAGTGAATTTGTATCTCTCATTTGTTTTCCCCTCTTACTTATCTGAGTTTGAGAAGCTCACTGTGGAGGAACAGATTATTTTTATATTATTTTTAATTTCTAAGAGTTATAAAAAGGTATTTCAGCAGTGCTGGTTCAGGTGAGGCAAATCTGAGAAGCCTCCCATTACTTCAGGTGAAATTTATGCAGTCAATGCATTGCTAAATGCAGTAGATGTTCTAAGCTAAATGTATTGTGTTACCTAGGGAGGGTTACAAGATACCATTTCATAACTGAGGTACGCACTATTCCATGGTAATATGATTTTTCTCTTTGAGGCAATATTAAGCTTCATCTTTTAGCCATGGAATGATGGCAGTGATTACCCTTCACTTAGTGCCCTTGATATGGGCAAGTAAGTGCAAGTAGTTCAAGGATGATGAGGCAACAGCAGCACCTTTTGGAGCAAATGCAGCAGTTTAGAAAGCATGCACAGCATCAGTAGATCTCTCTGGGGATGCTATAATGGTAGACTACTCTAAACTCCGTGAGGGCCATTGCAATTGTCATATCTATAACGCACATTTTAATAGCCCCTTAATTACACATTTATTCAATTCAGTGAGTATTTAATTAACTATTAAGTAATTAACAATTTGCTTGAGAGATAGTATAATGCTTCTGCAAATTGAGTAAATAGGCGATATGGGAGCTTTTGAAAGTGCATGTTAGAGGTTTTATATATAGATATGTTATATATGTATATACACACACATCTCAGGAGTTAAGCAAGAAGGAGATTTGGATGCAGAACGCTCTCGGAACTGTATATGGTGCTGCACTCCGGCTTGCGACCCAGGACATGAACTTCAGTGACAAAGTGTTGCTGGTAGATTGCAGGTGCTGTGAGGTTGGGTGCTCAAGCCCCTGGGGATGGCTGAGGGGCACTGATCTGTGCCCAGGGTTGAGAGAAGCTGTTGCTCCTTGGGGCTGACGGATTCCCACGTCTGTTCTGCTCTTTGGCCAGACAAATGCATCTGTCTCCTGTGGGTCAGTTGCCTTCCTGTTCTTTATCGATGCCACTTTGTAGCAGCAGTAGCCAACACTCTGAGGAGTTGCTGGAAGGAATGGCTGAGACTAAGGAGTTCCTGAGTCATTTTCCTTTAAGTGATAAGTAGGACACAGCCACCTTTTTCCTAATGTTTGGGTACAGAAGCAAATGTTTACAAGAAGAAACAGATATTGGCTTTTGAAGTGGAACATTATTTCAATATGCTTGGAATAAAATATTTCACTGTACCTTAGAAAAGTCTCCATTTTTCCAGCTTGCTTTGCAGAAATATTCTCCTTAATAATCAGTGAAAATTCAATTATTTTAGCAGCGTGTTTCATTTTCCCTGTTTTCAAAAGGTTGCATCATGCTCTTAAAATTACTTGAATAGCACTGTTGTGGCTAAATTACTGCATAAGAAGCTACATGGAAAAAACCCAAGGATTCATAACCCAGAACATGACCAAATTTATGTGACTAATACAACAATTTTGTTTAGAACCTTCTTCTAACATCTTTAATCCTGTATGCTAAACTTTCTAAGGTAGATGATATTACCTGGTGTAATGTTTTCACAAAGTTGAATTTGCACCCAGTTTAAGAAAAAATAATATTTGCTAACGGAAATTATTGTTTGTTTATCAGTCAGCTAAATGACCAGCATGGAAGCCAAAGCAGTTCAAAAAGACTTTGGTCTACTTCAGTCTATTCATGAGTGATGGTTTTCCTAAACTGGGAGAGCATAAAGAGATAAAAGGAAATGAACACAATAGTACAAAGAAATAGAGACAGAAAATTTTAAAAATAACTCTATTAGCTGCTATAAAAATATAAAAATAACTCTAAAATAACTGCTGCTCTCTAGTCAAGGCCTAGAATGTTAAGCACAGTTGATCTAGACTTTGCCAAAAAGACTGCACTATTGCCAGAGTCTCGTTTTGACAGTTGTCTTTTACCAATCCAGAACTGTGATTTCCTTGAATTTTCTCGTTTTGTATTAATTTTTAAATATGTTATGCTGTCCTCAAAATCAAATTAGTTAATGTGTTGGAGAATAACATTTATAGAGTAATAATTGTCAATGTGTTGTCTGGAACAACGTTTGTGTCAAGGACATAGCTTAAATGGGCTGCAAACTACTGTCCACTTCGGAGTCCCCTAGGTTCCAGCCATTGCTTGGGCACTTTTCCTGTCCCTTCCCCACTCTGCTGCTTGATGTCTTTGCCAGACTATTGTCCCATATCCTTCTCTCAGTTTTACCTTTTTGAGCCCTGTGGCCTGACGTGTATGTTTAACTTTGAATCTGTTCTATACTGCTTTCTTGAGCTGGATGCTAAACGTTTCTGAATTTCCTATTCCTATTTAATTTTGTTTTAAAAAAAACAAACAAAAAAAGGAGCTAGAGAATGTGCTGTTACTTTGTTTCTTCTCTCAGTATTATTTACTATTTGTACTACCTAAGTGACACTGGTTGGCTGGTGCTTGAAATTGATGAATATAGTCAATCAATAGGTTAAGCTGTAGCAAGTCATTAGCTGAACTGTGTTAACTGCCTGTGTATGTACTACTTCTCTACTGTCTTTAGTAATTGCCATATTAGTGCTGCTCAACAAATGAGTCCTACTAGGTGGTGTAAATTTGCTTGCATTCTTAAAGTTTTTGGGGTTCTAGGAAGAAAAATAAGCTTATATGCGTCCCATTTTTCCTCACCTCCATCTCCCATGTACATGAATACACAGTATCTGCTCAAACAGCTCCTTCATTTGGTAAAAATTTTTGTGCGTCCAAGAATATAGGACTGTTTTGGTGCTTTATCTCAGTTAATAGCATTGTGGTGCATTTGTAGCCTGTGTACTAACTTGGTGTTGTATTTCATTTTAAAAAGAACATTCATTACTGAAACACCAAAGTTTTCCCTGCAGTACCTCCAATGAAAGCCATTGCAAGCTGTTCTAGGGAGAGAAAATGGGAAGTGAAGAAAGATGGTAGGCCTCAGCATTGTCTTTATTTCACTGACAAGGAATCCTTTAATATTCAGCTACAGTCGTAAATGGGATGTGAAAGATGCTTCATGAATAAAAGATACACAAATATTCACTTGAATTTGGACAGTAAGTTTTTTAAACATTGCTGCCTATCTTGCATTTGATTTAACACTGACTTTATTATACAACTATTATAATACAGCTCTGGTATCACATTAAAAATAAAGTACAGTAGTAAATGTGGAATGAAAGAAAAAGTGAAGTCTTTAATCATAGCTTAAGGTTCAGACAGTAAATGATAATTTTTTTTTTAAAGTAATTCCATAATATAAGAAATAATAGGTTTTCTTTGAAATTGTTCACAAAAAATTCTAAACTGCAGTAAACAGGATGGGAGTTTTTCCAAACGGTTAGTAATTCTGACGTGATTAACCAAAATTTTGCCACATTTTGAGATGTATTTTCACAGCACGGTGCAGTGCACTGCAGTGTATTTTGGTGGCACAGTGCAGTGCCATGCAGAACTATATACTGGATCCTGGGAATACCTTGTTGGTATGGCGCTGCAGCTAAAGCTAAAGCTGTCTGGTGTTGTTTTTGCTGTTGATGTAATTTGATTACAACTGGATAGGGAACCTCCATTCTGTGTTCAAGGGAATATTGCAGGTATGCCTTGAGGCAGAGATTAACACTTTTTTCCAAAGATTTCAGGGAATCTAACAGTACAGCAAAGCTCCTGGTGGATTTTCAAAAGAGCTGAAGCTATATATGTAAGCAATAAGGTTTTTCCACCAGTAGTCAGCTTTGACAATGGCTTAAGTGAAACAAAACCTCCTGCATGACATAGTAGCAATAATGTAGAGAGCAACTTGCACACTATGAGAGCTTTCTGCAGGGACTGGGTTATAATTACGGTAAAGGAAATGACCATGTAGGATAACTATGTGAACTAGGTTATTTCCACAGTACTATATATGACTACAAATATAAGATTTCTTAAAGGGACCAGCTTTTAAGTCCTAGTTATACTAGTATACAGGATGAAGCACTTTGAGATAGTCTGAGTAAAATGGATGAAAAAGTGTAGAAGCTCCATGTTGAAGGTGCTTTGCTGTCTTTAGTGACTGAGGAGAGGGAGGCCCTGGCTCCAAAGCCAGGCAAATTTCTGTGGTGACTCAAAGCAGACAGTGGTGATGATGGAACTGCCCAAGCAGAGAAATGTGCCTTTTAAGTGTGAACCTGACAGAAATATGTAATATGTATTTATAATGGCACTCAACAGGCAAAAAGTTTAAGAAACCAAATAAGCCAGCTTCTGGAAGAACATGGAAACAGAAATTCTTAGACAACTGGAAATTACATTATTAGATTTGTCTGACAAACCTTTTCACTTCTACCTGTGTGTGAGTCACAGCAAAGATTTTTATTCTGTACCTCTTCGCACTTCTGCTTGTTCTTAGCGGCATACAGGTCAACAAAACATCCTGCATGAGAAGCTAAAGTAAAAGATACACAGTATCGCATTCTATTGAGTATCTGCAGTACATTTTTCCCCCCCTGAAATCTCTTACTCTGAACCACAAGATTTGAGTCTTTGCCACAGAGCTTCTGACAGAGTGTGCTGTTGCCAAGACAATTCCAAAAATAAAATTAGACATATGGTGCTTGGTAATAATGAATGAGCATCCAAGATTTCAATTTGGTTTCGGTAAGTGCTCAGAAATCTGGGTGTTTATCCAAAATAGAATTAGACAGATGAAAAACAGGATGGAAATTTTCCCCAGATGAACTGTATCAGAGACTTTTAATTTTTTCTGGGCTTGCTGGGAAGAGTCATCTTTTGTTCTGATGTCTTAATTATCAGATAGCCTGTGTTTTGGTTTTCACCTCCTTCTATTGAACTTTGAGCAAGTTACTATTTTATTCTCTGCGCCTCATCTATTTTTTGTATAGATAATATGTTCTTTGCTTCCTGGGTTCACTGTTAAAGACAAATCTTCTAAAATTTCTGAGCAGCAAAGTACTACAGTCACATAGAAGAGGTGGACATTTAGCTCAGATTTGATCTGAATTCCTGTGAGAATGTTAGTTTTAGTATTACCCTTGGCTTTCAAATTCCAGCTTTTCAAAGTGAAGTGAAAGAAATTATAAGAAAATAAATGGACCTGCTTCTGTTTAAGCCTATGAGATCTTATGGTTTATTGATGACCAGCCCTTTTTTAGTCTAAACTTGCTGTTTTACCCCAAGTTTTTAGTGAATGCCAGTCTAGTGATTTTAAAATCTGTTTTGTTAGATTCTTGTACCATACCTTGTACTTGATATTGTGTTTATCCAGGTGATACCAATATGCACTAGCATGTTTGCAAAACCAGAATTTAATAGTGGATCAGTGATTCTTCCTTTATAATAATAAAATTATATAATATGCTACATCTGTGTGTATATGGACATATATGTTTTGGGAGTATGAGTTAAGGGAGAAAGAAAATACCAGGTGAACATCATTTTAGTATTTTTCATTCTGTATGACAGGAATTGATGATAAAGAATAAAACCAAAGCATGTTGAAACAGTTTTACATAAAGTAAGCACATCAAAGAAACAAACTGAGTTGAAAGCAAAATAAAAATTATCAAGCTGAAGTTAGCAGCTCGGCCACTGCATATAGCAAAATATAGCTAATGGGTGAGCTGAAGAAGGCAGACAAACTTGGATCCTACTTCTCACTCTAATTTATCTGTAGAAAATAAAATGGTACTGTCATTAATAACCACTGCTGTTTCCTTTTGGCTTTGAAAGGTTTAGTTGGCCTGATAGCATCAACTAACTTGCAGTTGATCAGAGGGGGGAAAAAATCTGTTCATTACTGAAACTGGAATCATGGCCTTACAGAGCTGTGGTAGCTTTTGTAGTTGGAACCAAAACAACCAATGCAATGGGTGAGTGTTCTGCTGTAAAACAAGATATCAATTTCAGAACTGGAATTTTAGAGAGCAATTAAATTCTGACATAAAGGAAATGCTGTTACAGAGCCTGTATGGGTTTTTTTCTTTCTACTACAACTGATTTTTCAATGTAGAGGTTGGTTGTGGTATTTCCGATTTAGTTTCAAATATCTATGTATATTTTAATTGAATTGTTGCAGATTTTTAACTTTGCTATGCCAGTGATGTACAATCCCTAGTTCTCATGTGGAAACTGGATCCTGCTCACTTCTAAGGTTACAAGACCATGTGAATAGTCATAAATGTTGTATCATAAAAGAAATAGTCACTATCTGTTTCTCTTCCTGGTTACATTTTGGTTCTCATTCACACAAGCTTCTGAAGGTATTTAATTGGAATATGACTGCAAGAAATAACAGATTAGTATTTATCAAATAATCTTACTGCATAGCAGTCCATTGGGCTAATTTAAAAAATAATAATTAATTTTATCTGTTGTGGCTCTTGGGCATTCAGAAGAGCAAATAAATAGAAACTTTTTAAACCTCTTTCATCTTTTAAAATGTACTTTAATTTTAATTTATTTGGCTAATAAGATTCCCTCGCAAAACACTAATTTCATTAAAAATAGGTGAAATTACTTTTTTTTTTTTGAAGTGCAATTAAGTTCATTCTCATTGTTTTTCCTTGTTTCATGCTAATTTGTGATACAGAACAACTCAAAATTCTTTGGGGGACAAATGCAAATGCAGTTGGCATTTAAAGCAGTAGTGCATGATCCCTACTATGAGTTTAGGCTAGCATAGAATAAAATACAAAAATAGCACATAGCATATCTTTCTGGTATAGGCAGATTTTCTCTACCCCCTAGATAATTCATTTAGTGTCATCTGTCAACAGGTGTCTGATACTATTCTCAGTATCGTTCTTTTAACTTTTCTTAGGAAACAAGACTGGGGACTTGAATGCATTATATTAATCTTACCTATAAGTGGTTATGTTTGCCTGTTACCAGATGAGGTTTTGTGCTGTAAGCTTAACTGTTTCTCTAAATAAGTTTATCTTATGCCTTGGTGGAGGAAGGAATATATTGTGGTGGATAATGCTGCCTTTTCTTTATACTTTATTTCTGGTCCTAAACTAGTAGAGCTGAATAAAATCTATCACATCGTAGCAATGAAAAACAAGTGTAAATTTGCTCAGAATCAGGAATCAGTCACTGAATCAAAGTGCCAACTTTGCCTCTGCAGCATCTGGCTTCCTGATTAAAATCTCGGGTGATGGGGTAAAAGTCTTTGATGCTGAGTCCACCACATCTGTTGGCACGTCATTGAGACGCAACAACAGGAATAACTCTATGCAACTTGCCACTTGTTCTGAATGCATGATAGTGCTGATCTCACATAGGGCCATCTGGAAGGACAAAGTGCTAGGTACGTGTTACAAGGAGGTTTCTACAGTCAGAGCTCACTGCCAGCTATTAAGAACAAAAAGACAGTAGAGAGGCTTGTTAAAAATCTAACTTGACTTCAGCAATAAAACTGGTGTAAGAAGATTCAAAATTGTAGCACATACTCTGTGTTATGCAACTTGGAGAGCCTGCTGAAGGCTCATAGAGATTACTGTTAAGAATAATTAAAAAAAAGAAAAGGAACTTCTACAGTATTAAGTAATAATATATGCATGAATAGAAGTGCTATACAATAATGTAAGTGTTATTTTTCTGGAATAACAAGTGCAGAATTAACACGTGAGGAAAGCCTAGCTCCTTGCTCTGCAACTGCACTGCCAGAATCTTAGGGCTGGTGGATGAACAATTGTGTAGACAACCTATTTTCTTACAAATTTTTCTGAGGGAGTTTAAGAAATGTAAACTAATAAATCCTGAACACCTACATCAGCGTGTGATTAAAGCAAGAGGAATCCTAAATTAAATACGTCTTTGATAGCAGTCCTATTCTGCAGTCTCTTTCTGAAACCAAAATGTACTGTCACGGCCACCTTCCAGTTCACTTCAACTGACTTCTCAACTGCAATTTTAGTTTCAAGGAGTATTTCAGAAAGTCTGTATCTCTTACTGATATCAACCTCTTATTTCAATAACTGTAGTATTGTTCTTTAGTAAACTGTCTAAATAATGTCATCAGGAACTTACACAGTGTAATCTGAGACAGTTTAGAGGATAATGACAGAAAGCTTTTTTCTGATTATTATTGGTCATGCCAAACTGCAAACACTGACAAAAAAGTCAAGGCTTCACCACGTAGGTCGAACACTCTTACACCCCATTAGACACTGTTCTTTCTTTCTCTCTTTTTTCTCTCTCTCTTTTTTTTTTTTTTTCTTTCTTTTCTTTTTTCTCTCTTTTCCCTCTTGGTGCTCTGGAAATATGCTCTGGAAAGATTCCAAAATGCTTCAAGACTGATGCTTTGAGCTGTGAGAGATAAGTGAAATATATGGTATGTTCAGGGCTGACACTTCCAAATGCTTCTCTCTAAATAAATTGCATTGAAATTAACCTCTATAAATCCTTCTTTACATTAGTTGTTCTGGAAAAATCTATCAGTTTATGCAGGAGTTTGTTTTGGTTTGTTTCTGTTTTTAGTGAGATACATGACGAAGCCTGTTTTGTATATATGAATAACATGTCAATGTGTTTGAAAGAATAATTACTGTAGTTATTGACAGTCTGAAAACAAGTAATTAAGTCACAAACTCATAAAATATTTTTATTGTCTTTTGTATACTATACTTTTTGCTTCAAATACCTAGTTTTATTCTCTGACCTGGATTAGTAATTTCATTTTGAGAGTTACACAAAGGGTTGATGTATGATATTTTAAAAATTATTTTCTTATGCATACAGCCTTTGTGAACGAAGAAGCACTTTTTTTGTAGTAGTAGTTTTGAGTAACTGTGCTTTTATTCTATCCCTTTAACAGGACAAATAGCCTATGATCAATAAAACACCAAATAGCTGTAAGAGAAGCTGGCTTTTAAGACAACTGTTTTAAGATAAAATGCCAAGGAATTTATTGGCGTAGTTCAGGCAGATGTTTTTAGAATTGCAATCATAAGAAAGTCCTGCAAAGTGATAATCAATTATTAAGTTGGACAGTGACCATATGCTATGTAAAGATAAATTAATTAGAAATGAATTCACATCTCATTTCTCAGCAATAGACCAGTGCTATTAGCTTATATAACAACATAAACTAAAACTCTATGTTCTTTTAAGGACTGACATCTGACCAGAATGTAGGAGTCCAAGGTAGATGAATTCTGCATATCACTGCAGTCAGTGAATGCTTCATAATTTCTCTGTATATGACCAAAACTTCACTCTATTTTTGTGGACGATCTGCTCTGGTCAGATGAGCGTCCATTGGAAAGCACTCTGTGTACCAAAGGCCTGCTACACAAGTGAGATTTGTACAGGAGAATAACCTCAGATCAATCATACCTACTAAACTGGTGTTTTGGCCATGCTCTTGGTACTGAAATGGAACGGAGCAGATATCTCATCCTGGGGTACTCACAAGACATAGCAACATACAAGTCCCACATGCGCCTTCTGATAAGAGATAGCATAATGTGTAAAAGTATGGATTCTTTGCGCTGAGATAGATTTTTCACTTTCAGTGACATGTTGGAGAACAGGGAGAATCGGCAGAGTCATACAATTGTATTTTGCCGATCATTGTATTTAAGAGTAAGGAAAGAACTTTAGGCTGTGTCACATTTGTCAGAGATCACAGGATTCATTTTTTTAACCTTCCCGTATGTCATGAGATTCAGTTCACTTTGTAAGTTTACTGTGGCATTTTCACTCAAAAGTTTCTTTGCAAATATAGTAACTTAGGGCATTGGTTATCTCAGTCTCTCCTGCTAATTTCTTGTGGTATAGTATACTTCCAGTGCAGGCACGTAGTATTGTGGCAAATGTTGTAGTTTGCACATGTGCCTGGTGTGTTGAGGATATGTCAACATGACTGGTACTTGATTATTTTAAAAAAAGTCCCAAACCTGCAGTGAGAATGGTAAGTTGGTAAATTTGAATGGGAGGCAGTGAAATCAGAAAACAAAAATGCAGGCTCCTGAGATGTGAAGTGTATTTCAAGCAATGGAGGTCTTATTCTGCCTACAGTATTTTATTTACACTCCTGTTGCACTCCATCAGTTAAAGGCTTAGCTTTACAATTTTTTATCAATAGCCATTAAGCTAAGATTCCAGGGTTGCACAAACATGCTATCATTGAGGAAATTACTGAACAACCAACAGATGATTTGAATGATTTATTTAAAACTAACAGTTGAACTCAGTTTTTTTTTTTTTGTGGAAGACCTCTGATATCAACCTTTGGCTAATAAACTTTTTTTTTTTCTTTTTTTTTGTCTTTTTTCAAGATCGAACTGATCAAATAGTTTGCTGTGGAGTGGGTTTGTGGAGGAGAGCAAAAGCTGTCTGTATTGTGAGCTAATGAGAAGCATTGCAGCACAGTGCACTGTGTAGATCTGCTGGTGTTTAGCATCATGAAAGGATATACCCATTGACCTGCTTTTGAAAGAAACAAGTAGGGGGAAATAAAAGATTAGGGCAAGAAAGGGTCTATTAAAACTCATTTGAAATATAATTAGTTCTAGCTCATCCACTGAGATCCACCTGGAGTTGTTTGCTTTTTGCTGTTGTTGTATTGGAAATGCCACATTTTAGAAGTCATTCTATGACTATGGGAAATGTAATCACTGGGCTGATAGCTAAGAATTTCTTAGGATATATGTCAAGATTCATGACTGTCAGTAGTGTTTTTCTTTACTTCATTTTGCGAATCAGTATCCTAGCAAACAGCAAACGGCTGCTGTTCAGGGCTGTAAATAGAGACCTCATGTTTCAAGCAAATAGAGAATGAACTATGAGAAATTTGTTAAAAAAATATGTAGCCGGTTAATTGGGACATTTTTGTATTTTGTTAGCAGAAGTTTCTCATTTGTTGAGACGTTAAAAAGCACAGAACAAATTATTGATAAAATGTTTTCTTGGATATGTAACAGAATTTCTAGAGGTGAAGGAGAAGTAGCGAGAGTGGTAAGGATCAATCAGGACAGCCTAATGGTTCCAAAATTCACCTTTTGGAAAAGTCTTTTCTCTATCTTACTCTGGCCATCTGACAGTTTAGTGATGTGGTTTCAACTCTCATTGAATCTTTACAAAAACTTACTTATTGTTTGTTCCAGACAGAGAACTGTTACTGGTCAGAGATCAAGGCACCAAATTACGCAGCGTCTCCACACATCAGCTTGAGAGATTTTACACTAAGGCTGTTGGTAACCACATTGTCAGTTTTGATTTTTTCATAGAAAACAGCACTAACAAAAATCTGAGTTTTTATGACGCTGGACAAAACCAACACAGAAACATCACCTCCTTCCATGTCCCCCAAATTCCCTTTTTCCAAAAGTGCTATTTCAATTGCTCAAAGAGAGTGAGCATGAACGATGAACGCAAGGGATTAGTCACTGGTGTGTGTGAATGCATTGTGGGGTTTTATTCAGACTCCTACATAAGGGATCTCTTCCAAATTCAGATTTGGATTCTAAATCAAAACGAGCATCTCAATTCACATGCGTTATTGAATTTGCAAAGGCTTCTGGAATGTATATCAGCAGAAAAATAGTTCATTTCACTGTACTCTGTTGTGCAAAGGTTAAAGCAAGGGAGAAAATGAAATCATCAGACTTCAAAGACAGCCATTGATTTGGGTAAGTATGACTATAGGACCCTGCTGATAAAGTCTCAGACTGGGTTTTTCTGTTCTGTTGCATTTTTCTGTTGTTGGCTGTTCTGGTGTCTCATCGATGAGTTGTGTAGTGCACTGCTGAAATCTGCATTGCATCTTTCCAGTACGGTCGACAGTAATGAAGAGAGATCAGCTAGAAAGTTGAACTATCATATCTGTAAGTAGTAGTAGTAGAACTTGCAAAATACAGCATTTATAAACTCTTGGTAATTTTTTATTTTGCAAAACTTTTACTAGCTTATTATTTGC
Source organism: Cariama cristata (assembly GCF_000690535.1). Lineage (NCBI taxonomy): Eukaryota > Metazoa > Chordata > Aves > Cariamiformes > Cariamidae > Cariama > Cariama cristata. Next base: position 119,027 of record NW_009611477.1, read on the forward strand.
AAATCTCCTCATGCTTGCAGAAATAATAAAGGAACAAATGCCACTAGATGTGATATTTGCAGGAATCTGATATTCCTGTTTTGTATTCAAGTTTGTAAAATTCCTCAGCCATGTACTTTAAAATTTAGGAAATATTTATTCAGAGAAATTTATGTAAAATAGGTATGGAACTTTGCCTCTATGAAAACTATCACACTGTCAAATTGAAGTAAATCACCAGTATTTATGTACTATTTGCTAATGCTAATTAACTAATAGTCTGCCAACTCTTTCTCAGGCATATGATGACATTAGTCATTAGATCCTCTTTCGTACATATTAAAACTTTGGCACATGGGAATTCTGTTGAGAAACAGCTTTTTCCCAAACTCCACTCGTGTGATATCTATCGAGGTTATACCTTGTCACATAGAAAAGGTTAAAGTCAAGCACGTTGCCGAGCATTGCGAAAGGGTATGGCCTTGTCACATGGCAAACCATTACAGCTCAAAGAAAAGGCTCCAAGCCCTCTGGAAAGAGAAAACACAGGTGGTTTGTATCGCTGACTAATGGACAGCAATGCAGCGGTGCTTTGCTCCAGCAAATAGTTGCTGTTGTATACAGTGCACAGTCATCCACTAGACATGGGATATTGTGGGAAAAGATAAAACTGATTAAGAATAGAAAGAAAAATCAATTCACAATAACAAAGCCACTGACTCCATAGGTGAGCGATGTAAATTTTTTTTTTCTAAACAATAAAAACCAAATATAATTACACATAATGTGAAACACAATATCCTACAACATAGACAATATGAAAACCATAAATTAATAAAAAGTACAAGTAGAATCTCAAACACAAATGTTATGATAATTATCCAAAAGGCTGAGACAGTGAGATTATTCTGCTTCTTCTTAAAAATGTTTTTTTTTCCTTACCCGTCATACTAATTTCACTTCCATTTTGCATTTTCCAAATACAACTTCTCTCTTTCTTATGTATGCTGCTGAGAAGGATCTGCTGCTGCTTACATTACCTATAGCTGGAAAAAAAAATATGTTGACCAGGCAGCTACTGGGTGGATTTAGTTAGTGTAGTACTTTAGTTAGTTAGCAGGAGGATTTAGGAGGATGATACGACCTCACTGATCATTATCACTAGCATTCCTGATCCAGACCAAAGCAGAGGAAAGATGTCCTTCCTGACTTATGGCTTCTGTTTCTCACGTTAAATGGATGATCAAGCTGCGAGAGACTGGCTACTGTTGTCCTACAAAATTGGCAAGCTGTTTTCTTTTCATGATCTACTCTTCCCTTGTAAAGTAGGTATTTGCTTATCCTTCATGTCCCCACACTTCTGCCATTCTAATTTCTTGTCATATAGCTTTTTTCTAACAGCTTGAGGATTAATGATCGTAGGAAGGTAATTAGATGCCATTGTTAAAATTTGTGACTTTCTGCTCCAAAAGCGACTAACTACACTTTGATTCACTTGTTGAGAGGAAGGAAAAGTAAAAATTCTGGGATATTTTAATTCAACCAACTTTAAAGACAGCTTTGAAAGGAGTTCAGTTGTACTTCGACTTCCTTTTGGCTGACATCCCTGTAATGGGGAGCTGCTGTTTTTCCCAAGGCCCAGCTCCCCTCCTTTGCTTCCTCACTGCCGGGCAGCGTTTGGCCCTGTTCGCAATGTGTTTTCCCAGAGGCGCTGCCAGCCCCTCTGAGGGGCTCAGCTGTGCCGTGTGGCGGGGCTGCTGCAGAACCGGCCGGAGCCGGCTGTGTCCGGCTGGGGGCAGCCCCGGCCTCTCCTCACGGAGGCTGCCCCTGCAGGCCCCGCTGCCAGCTCCTTGCCACCTACACCAAACGCACAGTGGAAGATGAAAGTTGTTTGACAAGATTAATCACTTCTGGTATTTCAGTAATATTTGGGAAGCCCTGGTGTGTACCTTAATCTTATGGTGCCAGGTGCTGTGTAGGTGGTGCCTGGGAGTGGCTTGTAAGGCTCTGAACATCTGCTGGTCTCTTCAGAGTTTCTCTGAGGCCTGTGTGCTTGCTGCTTCAGGTTTTCTAGGACTACAGTCTGTCCTGCCTATTCTTGGAAATCAAGTTAAAGACAACTAAGTAGAATATATGACCTACTGATATGTAATGAAACTTAGCGTTTCTTTGGTCTGCTTTACCTGGTAATTCATAGTAATATCTGGTGATAATTTTAAGCATCACAGGAAAAGCGAGAACTGTGCAGCACAAGAGCTATGCAGCAGACAGAGCAGTAGACAGCTTTGAGGCATATCTTTCTAGCCACAGGGTGCCACCATCGCTCCAGCAGATCAAAATTGTTAGAGCAACAGAAAAGTGTCACCTGGAGATTAATATGAATATGAACTACTTCAATCTAGTTTTTGAGCTAAAGTTTATGTGTTGATATGTTATAATCACACAATAATAATTTGGTACCTTTGAGAGGCTCTAAAAGATGTGTAATCCATCCAAATGAGGGAGAGGAGTCCCCAGAGAATTTAACAATTCTCAGAAACCATCCTTTCTAGCATCTATCATGTTGGCCTGAGTTTGCCGCTGCACTGTGCCCATGTCAACCATAGGACCCACTAGATTTTTCACACTAATAAACAGGCAATTATATAAATATGTTCTATTAAGTGACTGTGGTGTAGAAATAGGCATGTCTCTGTGTTTGATAACATTCTTCATAGGCAATAATAGCTGCTAGAGTCAGAGAAACTAGTTTGAATGTTGTGTGGCAGCTCATCGATGTGGTAAGCTACAAAAACATAAGATGAAATATTGCATTAACAAAAGCAGAATTTCACTTTAGCCAGTGGTATTCTGAAGCAATAACTTGTTTTCAGGTATATTGAGTGAGGGTTGAGTGGGTTTTTCCTGGTTTAGTAATATTAGTTATGTGTACTCACTGAAGCTAACGGATCATTCTGACATGAGCCTAAGGGAGGACAAAAATTTATTGCATATGTTACAGAACCCAATCAAGATTTGGAAAGTGCACGAAAATACTGTTGATAGCTATAAAGCTGAAGGAATAAGGGAGTAGAGGAATTTTTTCTGGATTTCAAGGGCTACTTAAACACTTTTCACTTAGAATTAATTGGATTGCGTGCTAAGACAGCATAGGGAGCTGGTTAAAAAGCAGGACACTGCCAAGGAAGTCCAATTCTCACTGGAACACAGAGTTAGGCATTTTATACTTTATTTTGCCCCTTCAGGCCTTATATTTCCTGGTCTATCTTCATGTATAAATAATTTGCTGATGAAGATATCCAGGCTTTCATTCTATAAACAGCAAAAGTGGTCTTTATTTTTTAGGGTAACATTTCTGAGCACTAGACAAAAAAGTACAGATAGGTTGGATGTTCAGACAGTGAAGAGAGTTACAACAGCCTAAGGTTTGTTGCCTCAGGTTTTATCACATGGTTTGTTTTCTATCCTGTCTTATCCCTGACACTTATGTTGGAGGGTAATTTTGTAATAAATATTCTATCTGATTTAAATAGCTCGCTAATTTAAGTTCACGAGAAGCTATGTTCCTGTTTCTGTTAGTATTTGTAGGCAATGTAAGACAAAGCAACTCTGATTAAATCTGAAATGAAATGAATAGAGTATTTTTTGGTAGTTTTTCAAAAAAAGTGTGACTTAATGACAGAAATCTTAATCACAAAGAGGTTTTCTAATAATTGTACAGCATCACGGCAATTTCGGGGCTGCGCTTCTAGGTTCTGTTTAGTTTGCAGTGGTTTGTGAGATGACATGATTTGCACAGATGTAACACTGGCAAAATTGACCAATGAAGCACAAAGGTGCGACAGCCTGCTGATAAATTACTACTGGAGAGAAAGCCTAGATGACTTTTAGACCAGAAATACTCTACTGCTAGACGAGCCAAATGGCCCCATATAGTCTTTAAATATGCAGTTCAGTCCTTAGCATTTGGCTAGAATCCAGCCCTTAATATCCTTTACTACTCTCCTTTGGAAGAATTCTTAGTTTATTTTACTGGAACTATAGTTCCTCTGCAAGAAGCAGGAAACACCTTGCTGGCAACCTAAAAAATATAAGTTTCATAGCATTCATTTACCTCATACTCAGGAAAGACAGCACTACTGTCAACTTCCTCCCACTCCATTTTGAAAGAAGAAAGTCAAAATGCCTTTTCTGCCACATTCTGTCACGTTCTATGATTTAAGACCATCCAACCTGTGATTTAGTATATACTCGGACAAATTATGCATGGAAAAATTGTATCCAGAAATTTTTGCATTTTCTGTCTGTATTTTTGTCCTAACATTAATGTGGTCTCAAGTAACAGAATACCGTGTGTGAGTCTGAAGGAGAAAATCTTCCACTCTCTGGTTTGGTCCCACAGGTGGAGAGAGGGTTCTGTGTGTCTCGGAGAGGCTTGGCTTGAACATTTTGCATTGAATGTGAGTCTGGTTTTGGATTCTTTTTTTTTTTTTTCTTTTTTGTATCTACCCTACAAAATTAACACCAAGACCAGTAGAAAAAAGAATTAAAAAAAAAAATAAAAAAATAAAAGCTACCACCCACGACCAATCCTACAACCAAAAATGCAGTTGTATTGCATTTATGCAATATCATCCTATTTGTCTATTTAGTCTGATATTCTTTCAGGTTTACTTCAAAATTTCACGTTGTTTCAGAAAAAATGGTAATTATCCATTACAGACTGTTGTGGTCCACCCTGCTGACATCTACTATTTGGAGGCAAGTCTGGGATCATGCATGTCTTTATGTATTTGAAAGTTTTTAAAATTCAGGTCTTCTGGTTGCAAGATTGGTAAATGTGTTTTATAGCCACTGAAATGTATACAGCTTTCTCAAAAACGCATTTTCAAATGTATGATTGTGAAAATCAGGTAGTGTGTTGGCCCCTGGACACTGTGTTTTCCCAGTCTAGAGTTATGTTTGCACAAGTGTATATGGAAATTACAGATAATCTTGGAATAAGTCTGGAAAAATGACACACTGACAATTTAATCAATTGCCTACCTGCTGCAACTGATTTTGTTACAGAATTTCAGTTGAGAAATATATTATTTTTGTAATTTCTACTAATCTTCTTAATGTCTGAACCAAATCTTAGACTTTCAGAAAGAACCTGAGTTTGAGCTAAGTCTCCATAGTAAAAATTCGGCCTGAAGGACTTTTTCATGGGCAAATTATAAACTGCTGGAAAATAAATTTTATATTGAACCTGTGGATTCAGCCTTCAGTGCCAGAGTACTTTGCTTTTCCCTTTAGTAATGTAGTGACCTACATGCCCAAAGTTTCTTAAAGTGTTTCTTGAGGCAAGTTTTTTCTGCTCTGGGTATGAGGGGATTTGCTATTTTATATAACTCACTTGGCTCCAGTAAACTTTGATTAAAGACTTCTGTAATAGTAGCAGATGCTCAGGAGTAGAGTTGATAAACCCAAGAAGTTCTAGAATTCCATGAAGTTTAGGCAAGGGCACACTTTGAATTGATACAGGTATGTACCCATATAAACTTAAGCCATCTGTTGTGGATTTTTTCAGGATGGCTCTAAAGGGGGTAATAGTATCTTTTCTGTAGGAAAAAAATAATCTCCAATTCTACATAAAATCTAAAGTTTTTATTGAGACTTGCAGTGAGGATGCAAATCACTCTGTGATGAGATACATCCTATCGGAACAGGTCAGACCACAGCAACTGTTTTCAAATAGGCTATTCTATGAAAATAAAAGTTAAATTAATCATTGTCTTCCTCAAGTTGATAGGGACTGCAGGAAGGTATAAAAATCACCATATTCCCATATGCACTTGGTTATATATTATGTAGCAGCTTTTATATGCAGCTTGTGGAAATGAATGAGAATCTTAAAGGAATCAACCTATTATGTTTAAAATAAATATATGTTTATCTCTTTCTTTTAAGACAAATAGGGAAGAATAGAATGCATGCTGTAAGTAGAGGATGATAGTGTATAATGAGTACTCGGAGCTAGAGATTTTGACCTGTTTAGTTAGCTAGTTCATCCAGAAAAAGATAAATCATGTCAAGATGGAGAAGTCATTTCATTGTTTAAAAATGAAAAGAATATCTGATTTTAAAATGTCAAGTTAAGGATTTATGAACAGGATTCCCATAATCAGTCATTCAGAATGAATTGTATTACTTAGGATCTATTTGCAGGCAGACAAGCTGAAAATATTTTTGTGTACAATGCCAAGTAAGTTTACACTATCTCTCACATCTAAATTGCTTTTCCACCCTACGCAGATAGAAACACGCACACAAACATGCACACACAGATAGTTAGTGCTGAATTCCCTTATGAATTAGTTATAAACTATGACAACAGTGTGAAACACCAGAAGAGGAGGGAGATTGTGATTTTTTTTTTTTCTGTGTTATCAACCTTGGTTGCAGCCCACTGAAAATAGCGGGAATAAGAAAACATATTACAGAATTGTCCTAGATGACATTTATTAGTGATAATACTTAGAGGGCAACCAGCTGTTGGGAATAGGCCCTAACAAATTGGCCTATGTTGAGTCTCTTCCTTCAATTATTTAGGAATATGTGCATTTTGACACTGACTTCCGTGAGAGGGCAGGAAGGGAAGGAGCTGGGCAGAACTTAACTGAGCGGATGTATTTGTTCACATATGCCAAGGTAACTTTTGATGTTTGAGGATGGGATTTTCCTTAATTCTATCTTTTCCATATAGCAGTCAGTTGTGGCCCACAGTGGGGATTCCTATGTGTTACTATAGTATGGCTGTAACAACTAAAATGTGTGCAATGAGGTAAATAATGTAAATAACAACCACAAACTGTAAACAAGATACTTGATCCTTTACTGGGTCATAGAGTCTCAAGCTGCTGGAATGTCTATAACTTTACCATCTTTCAGGGTATTAAAATTGATTTTTCTTTTATCTTTTCATTATTTTTTTTTCTGCTTTTTGGCATGGGTATTTTTCCTGAAGAGCATACCCTGCTCTCCACAGTCAGAGGTCCAAAACGCCAAGGTTTATGCACCTTGGGAGCATAGGAATGATTATGAGTCAAATCAGTACATGAAATGGAATGACAGCTCCACCTATCTTTGTCAAAAATCTGTTTCAAAAGCTTTTTCCCAACTTGCATATCTCATCATAACTGATAATGCAGAGATTTAAGGATGAACATCGTCCTATACATATCCTTGATGTAAAGTGTTTCTTGTAATGGCACAGGGCTGAAAATGGTCTGAAGCAGGAGGCTTATGATGGGGTTATGGTTTCAGAGAAGCATGTGTGGGGAAACGTACATAAGTTGCTGGCTTGTATAAATGGACACTAAATACAAGTTCCAGATTATGTGAGAGAAACGCAGCAACGGGTGCATGTAAATTGGATCTTGATATAAGACAGGGTATAAAAGATAAGAAAGCAGGGAGGAGGACAGAGACTAAATTTGGGAACACCATATTCATGTTTAGTTTTTAAATTTAAGGACTCCTGTTCAAAGGACTTTACCTCCTTCACACAAAGAAGTCTAATGTTCTGATAATGTGGTCAGTGGCCTGTTGTGTCGTGTTACAGCTGTGGTTCTTCTGTCATGTGTTTGATCACCCTAATTCCTGAGGCTATATTTGATCCCTGCTCTTTTTCACTGAGTGATAATTTTACCTTCTGAGGTACTTCTAGCTTTTCCTGAGCTTAAGGAGACTAAGAACATAATCATTTTTGAACTGTCTCTTAAGACTCACTGAAAAAAAGGCTTTGAGTTCATACTGCTTGCTTCTATGAGACTACTTGGACTAAAGTTGTTAAGAACAAAACAGAACAGCTAAAATGATCCTGCTTCTACCTCTAATATCCTGTAGGATGCCACAAACAGTGGATGGTTGGGAAGAATAATTTAGATGATTAAATGATAAAGGTAATGTTAATTATTTACTCAAGCAGAGCTGTGATTTCAGATGGACACACAGAAGTCCATCTGAAAGTTGGTGAAGGAACTGCAAGGGCTCGGTTAGGCAAATGTTTCAATACCAGAAAACACCAATCTTGCTACAGAGTGAAAAAGACTATAAAGACACTGCCAAATAAAACTTGGCACATAAAGGAAAAGTAGGAGGTGAAATCTTGCGGTATCGTGCCAGACCTCAAAGTGCTCTCACTGCCTCCCCTTCATGGGGAGAGAATTGGGAAGAGAAATCTGTCTCTGATGAATAAACTGACTTCTTGGCAGCTGGGGATACACCTATTCTAAGCTACATCTGTGAGTATATCCACGAAATAGTGCCTCTCCTGGACTGACAAAATACCGGAGTAGAACCCACTACTTTTTTCTTCCTGAAATGAGACCCTGCACAGAAGAAAGGTAAGTTACATGGCAGTAGGAAATCTCTTTATTTCCCTCCATATCGCTCAGAGCTGCTCTGTGTTACTCTGCACATACTGTATTTCTACAGTGGCAGTTTGTGAGAGTGGGGTGTAGATCAGATTAATTGTTTTGGCACACTCAGTTGCTCCCTTTCTTCCTACTGTTTCTCTGCAAGCAGAAAGCCCAGCTTGCTTTCCTTGCAATAAATGAGTGACCCCTCATTTAAAAAAAAAATCAGGCACTGTGAAACTTTTTGGCACAGACAGGTATCTCATGGTCAAAAATTAGTATATTCTTCCTTCAAAAGTACGCTACTAATTAGGTGAACAGAAATTTTAATTTGTATACAGCTGTGGGCTTGAATACATGCCAAAGTTGCTTTAGAGTAAGCCTACTGAATAGTCCTTAGTACAACTGCCTGCTTCAAGGCTGCTTTGCACTTCTATTGCGATACCGACTTTTACAGTTCAAGACCTTTTACCCAGGTGCTCAAACTTCCTCATTCATTTTGTACTACTGTCCCCTTTAAATTTATCCACATGTGTTTATATGGATCTTGTTGTACTGGATAGGCAAAAGACTGCATATTTGCACAGGGAAGTAGAACCATTATAACATTCCAGAGCGTACCATAAAATTTGGTTTGTGTTTGAAGTCAACAGCCTATAACCGCAGTCTTGTTGGTTGTTTTCTTTGTGAAGAGCAACAGGCATGAATGATACTATCTAAGGTAAATAGTTTGTGAAGCTCCAGGGCATCCTATGTTTGTTGCCAGGACACAGATGCTGCCAAGTCAGATGCAGTTTTATTTAGGAGTCTGGAATTATGAGCCTGTGACAGCAGCATGATATAGAATCTCAGTTTGGGTTCATTTGTACTAAGGGGCAAAAGGGAAAATAGCAGCACCTTGATAGAGCCTTCAGCTGTCTGTAGGAGAGAGGCAGCAATCAAGAATGGGATGGGGAGGGGGAAGAAATTGCTGGATTTTGAAAGCCTTTTAACCTCTGACTTCAGAGAAGAATGTGTGTCAAATCTAATGAAACAAGGAGACAGATCTGGAAGAGCCTAATGGTGACACTTTTATAAGACAGCGGATAAAGAAGCTGTCTTTGCTGAATGGTAGCTGACAGTAATTTCTCTTTTCACAAAAATGGCAACTTGCTGCAGAAGAAAATAATAATGGTAATGGGTAGTGTTATATACATCAAAACCCCCTGACTCCTACAGCAGAACACTAGAAAATGATAATGCTGGTGGCTTTCCATCATTTAATAAGTCTATCCACACTCATCGTGTTTCTTTTTAGATCTTTTTTCCAGCTTAGTGATCCCTTTTATAACAGTACTTCCCTACCATAAGCCAGTAGAGCTTCTCAAAAGAGAGAAGCTAAAGTTACAGAATATATTGCCTGATTTAACCCAACTATACATTTTCTTAAAACAGAGGTATGAGTAGATGATTCCACTTGTAAATAACTGACAGTTTACCTATCCCTCATCAATTGGTCTTGATTTTCTTCTTTTCACAGGCAATTTTGAAACTATAAGCCTTAACATAATTGTTTTTGCTGCTTAGTTGGTGTTTTATAGGTATTGTTTATTTTTTCTGGGCTACCAAGGCTTAGTTGATACTAAACAAAGATTTACCTATGATTAAATCTGTTAATGTCAATATCCATATTGAAGTGTGAGAAACATTTCCCATATACTTAGTCTTTTCAATATTCTCCTAATTACGATACAAACAGCATATTAGATTCTTATAAATTTTGCCAAAATACTGGCTTTTAAAGGCTTAATGCCTAATAAGTGACATTGTATGTGGTCTTGGAGAAGGGAGATTACAATCTCATGTCACAAACATGGAGAATATTGAGTCAACAGATTCTTGCATATTTTAGTTGCACAATGGGTAGGTAATATGTTTAGATAAAGTGCTTTCAGTTGGAGCTGGTTGAAAATTTCTCAATCAAAAAAGTCAACAGAAAATGCTGTTTTGTAAAACCTGCTGAACAGTTGAAATGTTTCTCGGTGAGTTACTGTCCATGAATCCAAGGGAAGGTCTTAAGGGAACTCTGCATTTGTAACTTATTGATTTGCCTTGAAATTCTCTGCAGACATTGGAAACCTCAGTTTCTCTGAATAGGATCAAGCTCTAATAGCTTTGTATTTACCTCAGTTTTATTTTTATTAATAAAGTGCACAGTATATAAGAAGAGCAAGAAAATTCCCTATGAACTCAAACCTCTTGAGGATCAGTTGCTTTTACCTTCTCCACTGTAGGGACATAAGATAATACAATCCCATGTAGAAATTAAGGGGAAATGGTGTGTGAATAATTTTAATTCTGGCTTCTGATTTTGAGTGATTGATTTGAAGCCTTTTCTACATAAAATAAAAGGAGACGAAGAAGTGAGCAAGGGACATGACCCTTAATGATACATGTAAAACTCTTCAAGTGTAAAAATGATTTAGCCAAATTTAATTCAAGAAAGGGGAACCATTTGGATATTAAAAGAACCTAAGTTGACACTTATGTTCTTAGAAGGTAAACCCGCATTCTCTGGGGATTATTTCACTTAACAGAAATAACAGTGTATTGCAACACAAATAGTTTTGGATAACCAAAGAACATGCTGAACCAGTCCAGGTTTCAAGGGAGGGCTTTACACAGAACTGGAATATTGTCTTTAGCTATTGTATCAGAATAATGCAACTTTCTTAAAGTTTGAGGTGTTGGTATTCTCTGTGCTTTCTGCTGCTGGATAATCTGTAGGGACACCATAAGGTGCTTAGATTTCTCTTCCTGAAAGTGTGTGAAACAAGTGGAGAAGCTGCTTTTACTAAGATGTGTAATTAATATCAATTTGGATAGTGTGGCTGTCTTGCCTCCTTGATTACAGTTTCTGAATTGTATTAGAGGAAGCTTAACTAAAGCCAAGCAAGAGGAGGCAAGTGTTATTGGTACAGAAATGCTATCAAATTATGAGGACTGGGCTGAGATATCCACATTCTTGCAAAAAGAAATTGGAAAGGGACCACAAGGCAATAAAGTGTGGCTCACGCACAAGTCTTTTGGTAGTAACCTTGATTTCTGCCCTCCCCACCCCCCCTCCACCCCCCACATAAGAATGAGCTGCAATATTAGTAGGATTCATCAGGTGCTGCTGCTGTTGATTTACAGATATCTTTACGTGAATACGTATTTTAGATCTTGGGGTAAATATTTCATTGTTGCTTATGATACATTTTTATTATTACTAATGTTTTTGCTATATAGTATGCTCTGGTTTAGAATCAGAATAAGCTGGTTTGAAAGGTACTTCAAAGGTCTTCCAGTCTACCCACCTGCTCAAACAGATCTAATGAGATCAAGTTGTGCAGGTACTTGTCTTGAAACCTCCAAGTATGGTGATCCTGGAGCCTGCTCCAGAATTTGATCACACTCATGGTTAAAATAAATAAACAAAAATTTCCTTAGGTCTCATTGGAATTTTATAGTTGGAATTTCCAGCTGGCATCCATTGCCTCTTGTCCTATTGCTGTGCACGTCTGAGAAGAGTCTGTCTTTTCTCTGTACAATGCTGTATAAGCAACCCCTTTCAGCCAGGCCCTTATAAACACAGGCACTCTGAATTGCTAAGAGAGACGGCTCTATCTAACACAATTTACAGTTGCTCCTTGGTTAGTCAAAAATTAGATGGTAGTGTTGATTCTTTCATCTAGGTTTTTACTTCCTGACTTTTATCCTGGCTCCAGCTGCTTTTCTTGATCCTGAGTTTCTGTTTTGACTCCTGTTACTGAACTGTTGCCCTGTTACATATGATGCTTCCAGGTCTTGAGTGTTGCTGCTCTGACCCTTTGCATGTGAAGCAAGCAAATATAATATTTAAAAAAACAAACAAACACACACAACAAAACAACAAAAAAAGAAACCAACAAAGAAAACCCAAGACAAATGCAGAGTGAGTTGTAATGCTTACAGTAAACAAAAGACAAACCAGTAGGTACCTCTGTCAATGTCTGAAGAATCAAAACACTCTAATTTCATCTTAATCCATAGGTAAATTGAGTTTTTGATTAATCTTGCTTCTGTAACAGGTGGTATTCCAACTAAATACACGATACTCTCCCCATAAATGTACTTGTCTTAAAAACACTCAAGATTTAGGAAAAACTTCTGGAGAGAGATTAAATAATCACCAGACAATTCTGAGTATTATATATGACATAGTAAGAAAACACAATATTTTTTTCAAGTGCTGGAAAAAGGTGTTAAGAGAATTGAGAGGACAAGTTGTCCTCAATTCAGTGTATACCTGTAATGAATTCTCAGTAGACCTTTTTCTATCTCCAAGTGTTTAATAAGATGTGCTTAAAAGAATATAGCCTTTAACTATAAGGACCAGTAAGAAGAAAGGTATCAGATATCCTGTCAGTCAGCAGAGTTTGAAATGGTGCATCTTTTGGTTCTGTAGAAGATAAGTTTTAACTTTTTCTTCTTTTATGTTACATCTGTTTCCTGTAAGCAGAGTGGCATTGCAGATGGCAAAATTGACTGATGACATGATGGTAGAGGTGAAAGATTCTGCAGTACATGATGACAGAGGCACTAGTTTACCTTCTTATAATGGTATAATTCTGAGAGGGCTTGGTCTGTCATGAAATACTCAGGATTTGCAGAGCTACAAAATAGTACCTTGAGCATATGGAATAACAATGAAATTTTTTATTTAAAATCTATAACTTTATGCATTTTCTATTGACTGTTTTTACATTTCCATAGTGATTTGATTCCTTGTGGACTAGAATTGGATCATGTTAAGACACAAGCTAACCAAGAAATCTGGCAATGGAAGTAAATGAGTGCATTGACATTTCATGCTGTGGTATCTTTCTTAGTTTCTTCAGAGTGAAGTTCTGTTATGGTTTTGGCTGGGTAGAGTTCCAATGACTGGACTATTTGAAAGTGAAGGACTCTGACATCCAGATTGAGGACCTAAGACTGTAGCTTATAAATAAGAATCTGCTCCCCAAATTTCCCCAGTTAATCGCTCTTTTCCTTCCATGTCATTGTTTACTGCCATTTGGATCCACTGAAAGTTTCAGAAATCTATCCTTACAAGGTTTGTTAGTGGCATAAGTGTAGCTGGAAGACCTGTTCCTAACTCTTGACAATCTGGCTTTCAAAACTATTAAAGCTTCAAAAAGAACTGTGCTTTGAGATAAAACAGTAACAATAAAAGCAAAGTGAGAGACCTTGCTCTGCAAAAGATAAAGGAGAAGTTTTCAGAAAAAATTTGCTCCTAAATCTCTTTACTACTGTGATTTGTGCTCCTGAATCTAAACTTCTGAAAATCTCCAACTTCTATTACATCCATCAGTCAACACATTACCAACTGCAGAAGGAAATGAAAGGGAAAATCCTGTTATGCAAAACTGGTGTCTGACTACTAAGGCAGATAAAAGTAAGTGTGGATTTGGCTTTTATTGGATAATGTACCACCTGACTCCTAGCCCCAGCTGGAGACTGAGACCTTGTAATATATATTATTTAAATATCCTTTCCATTTCTTTATTATTTTAAAATTTTTGTTTGCATGAATTGACTCTCTGAACGTTCTATCTATATTAACATTTGCTACCAGTTCTTGTTGTACAGGTTAGGAAATCCCTCCCCCCCCGAGTGACAAGTTATGCCTTCTACTAAAAACTTTTCAATCAGATGCTATATTTTTTTTCCCATGATTTGCTTGTTCAATCAGTTCTTGATTTACAAACATAGGAAAGAAACTTCTTCTCTACCATAGCATCTATGCTGTGCCCTACCTAGTCACTTAATCTGATGTTGTAGGTGTCTGATAGCATTGCAGGGAGTGGAAAAAACAGCTGGAATGATTCCTTCCCCACAAGGAGCTATGAGAACAGGGATATTTTATTTTTTCCACAGCCATTCTGTAACAGGAGAAAGAGAGCGAGAAATTATCTCTTTCCTACCATCTTAGACATTAGTATTGATGCCACTTTATGGTTTAAAAAAATATTTTTCCTGCAAGTTCATGAAGAATAGTTTAAACAAAAGGTAATCATTATCACTCTTTGATGTTTCTTCATTGCCATATTGCTAGTTACACGGTGCAAGTTCGGCATGCTGTTTGCAATCTGCTATTGATTATTGTTCCAGTGACACTAATGTAGCGAAAGCTGCTATTTAAGAAAAATAAAAATGTTTTTGAGTTTGAAAAAAAATCTCATAATCTCCGAGTACTTTCTGAAAATAACTTCTTCCCACGCTGAAATAAGTTGTCTCAACACACTTTTTAACTCTGTATCTTAAAAAAGAGATCCCAATATTCACTTCTAGTTGACCTCTGTTGTACATTTTGTGTATTCAATAGCACAAGAAGGTCTCTTTTTAGCAGTCACTCTCATTATTAGGAAACTAGCTTGTTGCAAAACTAAGCTGTGCAAATAATGACAAACTTAGAAATTGGAAAGAATGAAGTTGACCGTAGCAGTATCATTATTCTTTTGGTTTATACAGATTCTTCTCCTTCAATCAGGCACTGTTCTAGTAATGAGCTCCACATTCTTCTATGTCAAAGGATCTTATCCTGCTATGTCTTAGAAGATCCATTTTATCACCCTACTCTTATTCTTACTGCAGTTTGCTTGTCCATTACTACTTCGTTTGTCCTTTAAAAGAACATTTCATAGAAGCAAGTAATTTTGGTTGATAGTTGGAAAATACCCCATGCTTTTTTATTGATGCTGGAGCTCAATAAAAATACCCTCCCACCCATTCACACTGTGCTTTTAGGGATAAAGCATCAGGCTCCAAACCAACTCTGGAAAGTACATGGGGGAAAAAACACATAGGCTTCATTTGCTGGTACGTTATTCTCTGGACCTTCACGTTTGACCTCTGTCAAAGGAGGGTATTAGGAAGACGGACCTTTGACTGATTCAGTTCAACCACCTTTGTGTTTCTGTATTTTTATGGCCTGGGTAGTGTTCGAGAAATAGCAATGTATTTCTAGTGATGATTTGTCAATTAATTAATTGCAAATGTCAGAAGCATATTCACCATTCAAACACGTTTAATCACTGAAGGTGCTTGAGTTTTGAAGTTAATAATGTAATATTAGTTAGGTACCTCAAATGCTGCTTTTTCATTTCTGCTTCTGGTGCCTACAGTGGCCCAAACTACCTGTAATTCATCAGTAGTGTCTGAAAAAGGTTTTATCAGAATTCTGCCAGAACTTCCTAATTAGGTGTAATTAAAATGTTCCAGAGTGATAGCTAAGTTAAAAATGTTCTTTTGTAAGCAATGGAACTAACGGAGCTTAGTTTTCTGGAGATTTGTCTTACATCCCTATGGAAGCAACTTCAGTCCTTCATAAATTCTTCCATTGAATTCCTATGTTGTCCACCCCATTGCCGTTCCACTCTCCCCTCAATATTCTCCAGGACATGCCCTGAATTCTATATGATACTCTCTGCTACTTCTGATGTCCCACATTGTTTTCTGGACAGGAGGCAGCTGTACTTGGCTGGGGTTATGCATGTGCTGACAGGCCAGCAAGAAAAACAAATCAAATAGTTGATCTTACACCGCACCTTTCTGCCCTTTATCCATCTGGAGATTCTCATAAAACTCAAAAAAAAACCCCAACCCAAAAACTAACACCCCCTCTCCGCCACCAAAAAACCACAATCAAAAAACTCCCAAGCCTCAAACCCACCAAAATTTTTTCTACCTTTGAGATTTCTTTCAAAGTTTGTGATTTGGCTGGTAAATTAAGAATGTGTGAGAGTGTGACAGATAAACAGATGATGTGATTGTGTAACTCTGCTTTCATTAAGAAAACAGGGCTGAAAACTTCTGGTAGAGACTTGCTTGTAGCTGACATGCTGCCTGCATCTGCTCTGACACAGTCTGCCTTGGTTTAACAGACTATGCAGCTTTCATCCCTCCAGCTCTGAGGCAGCCTGTCAGAAATCCTTTTGTGGAGAACAAGGAAAAGTATTGAATTTTTATTTTAAATGGGAACAAAACAATTTTCAAAATTCTCTTTGAAACCTGTATTGTCTTCTAGATATTTCCTGGAATTTTGCTTTCTGTATATAGTAGTACATTTTTCACAGAAAACAAAGAGATGAGGTATAAACTGTGGCAGTCTAACATTTGTAATTTTGAGAAAACAGTCATTAAAAAAAAGATGACTGTGTTGGGTTCAAGGTTCACTAAGGTATTCAGAATAGTTTGTCTGAAATATCAAAACAACAATAAAAATAGTCATTTGAGCAAGCCAAGAACTTCTAGTAAAAATTTTTTTCAAGGAAAGATGAAGTATGAAAATTGCATGTATTTAAGAGGAAGTTATATATGTAATTGATTTTTTTTGTTTTGAAAATCATAAATTTGTTTAACAGTTATTTTTTCTCAGTTTTTGTTGTTACCTCACTTTGCTGGATCACATGGATTCAATCTCATCAAACTCAAGCAGCACTCTTTTTCATAAGTTGTCTTGGAATAGCATCTGGGAGCTTTCATTTGACTACAAGATTGGGTACCAACTTTAAGGTCCATGTCTTCTAGGCCTTCTTACTACTGATGTATCTATTTCATCTTTCGTGGTGTGATCAAGAAAAATTGCAATAGAATGCACCATCTTTCCTCTTTGCCCTCTAACACAAATTACCATCCAGTTTCATATCTCTGAAAGTTCATAGCATCTAAAAGAAGATGAGAACAGTTATTCATGCTTACCCTGCTGTTTACAATTTGAGAGGGTTGTGATTTTTTTATTATTATACACATAGACAATGCTATCTAACCAGAAAGTACTTCATATAGGTCATCCTTATTCACCTTATCTCACCCTGCAGTAGTTATCTTTGAAACAAAAATAATTCTATCTCTGATGTCTATGAATCACAACTTACATAATTTTTGATATGTATAGAGCCACTCTGCCATTTCTTCTGTTGAAAATATAATATCTCAGCATCTTAGTTTAAGGTAGGTTGCAAAGAGAGAGAAAAAAATCTTCTGCACAGCTAAAAAGGTTTTTATCTCCCCATAGCTTTATTTTTATTAGTTTTTTATCTCTTCTCCTTATGTTTCCATATATCAGCAGCAGTACTGAATAATAATGATAAATAACATAGACTCAGCCAGTGCGCTACATTAGGAATGTAGGCACTAAACTCCTGAACAGTATTCTCTCTGTGTATGTGCATGCGTGCGTGTGCAGGAGGCCAAGGTGCTTTTTCCTAATTATTTACTGGTGTGTTCTTCTTCACTCTGGCTATAAAAGTTAAGTCAATTGTTACTGATTCTTGGTAGCTGGTTGTTGGTCTGCTCTGCTGGTTGGTAAAAAGAACAAAAAGTAGGAGATTAAAATGGTATGATAGTGAATTTTCTATGTTAACTTATATTTATCTATAGAATAGCTCTGGTCTGATAATTCATGTGTATCATGTTAACAGAAGTAGAGATAATTTAAAGGTGATCCATTTACACAGCTGAAATCACCCTATTAACTTCATAAAACAAAACATTTTTTGTTTTATTTTCTGCTATATCTTTTCTCTGTTTAAAAAAATCTTTGTGGATGGTGCCTGTGAATCACCAATGGATGATTCCCCACATATGGATTTTAGGTTTTCTTTTGAGAAAACTGTAATTTCAGCACATGAGGGAAAGCAAGAAAATTTCAAGTCTTACCCTCAGTGCTAATACTGGCAACTTCTATGTTTTTGGACAAGGAATTCTCTCTGCTTTTGCAAGACACATAATAATTTATTCACTGACCAGATCATGAAATTGGGCGCAGTTGAGCAGATTATGCTTTGCGGTTAACCTTTGCAATTAAGAGCAGAATTTAGCCTAGTGTTTGCAGAGCACTTAAACACATGCAATGAGCTGCATGTGTGTTACTCTGATTAGATCCGAGTTATAGAGTATGCATGGCCACTACAGTTGCTTTTGCTGCTGAGATTTGGATAATGCTTTCCATTAAGCCAGAACTGTGGGAAGTATTTGAAAAATAGTTGAACAAGTATGGTAGCATTTTTATTTCCGTATTGAACTTCTGATTGTATTGATCAGGCTCTGATTCAATAGCACAGTTCCTCAGGGCATGATTACATTTCATTGTATCTTAACCCCTGCTGAGTTTTTCGTGTATGTAGCAATAGATTTCTTAGATTGCAGAGGGAAAAAAAAATAATCACATAATAATCGTGCCATGTAAAGGGTGTGTGAATTCAATATCAGGCTGCAATGAAATACCACTATACTTTGGGAGGAGCACATCCCCAAACAGTAAGAAGACCTCCCAAAGTATAAAGAAATAGTAGTGATTATAGAAAAGTCAAGTACTCTTTAGAAAGCAACCATGAGTTTCTATCTGGCTTAAAAAACACATTTCCTGAGCTACAGTTATGAAATAAAAAAGGAAATCCATATCAAAGTGAACTTGCAGCTTCATGATAAAAAAAAATTGAACTAAATGCTTATACATTTTTCAGGAATATTCACTGAAGTTAATATGTTAATTTTTAGTCTTAGTTGCAGCAGCAAACTGGACCCAGCATTTTCAAACTCTGGCTGTAGTGATATTATGCATAAAATACAAGAAATTACAAAACAGGTCTGGACATTTAGTGAAGGATCATGGCATCAAGCATGAGGGTATTTGAGAAAGGGCAAGGAGAAGGCGGCAGAGGGCTGTAGCCATTTGAAATAAGAATCAGACATTCAAAAGAGTTCATTGTTCATTCATCAGGTCCCCCCTTTGGCTAGAAACTCAGGACCTTAAAATTCACCATGCTCACTTTTGGTGATGCTTGCCTTTGATGCTTAAATTAGGGATGGGTGGTATATATGAATCTGGCTTTAATTTGGATCAGGATTCATGCTTTTGAAGAGAATATATCCTGATTATCCTGATTATCTTCTTTTTTTTTTTTTTTTTTTTTTTTTTTTTTTTTTTTTTTTTTTTTTTTCTGAGCATGCCAGCTGGTTTGCTCTCAGATGAAACTAGATTAGAAGATGTGCTCAAAGAGCTCACCTGAAGTGGTCCAACCATTACTGAGCATTCATGCCAGAGACTCAGGTTATAAATATTCCGAAGTAAAATCCCTAAAACCCGTATGGTCTGGATGCTGCATTCTCAGCACCAACAGCTTACCTGTACAGACCTTCTACAGTCATCTACACGAATGTACACTAGCTTATGTTGGAGACCTGGCAATGAATTTTAAATTTGTGAGTGTGCCAGTGTATGAGTGTGTGACATGAGGGAAATGGATCTTTTTTGTCTGTAAACAGAGTATTTCCTTGCAGAGCTTTTTCAGTCTTTTTCACACATGAAAAAGTGATGCATCCTCACAAATGAAAAGACTGCGTTTGTATGAAAGTATTTGAAAAATAGACACAACTTTATTTCTTGCCTTTTGATCAGTTAATATTTGTCTAAACTATGCAGCATGGCTTCTGTGTATTTTTTTGATTATGGAAGCTTTTAATATTTCTGTGGAGATGCACTTAATTATCTCTTTCTTCCAGCAATAAATGCAAAGGGTCAAGATGTTTGAGAATTTCTCTTATTTCCTGCCTCATTTAAGCTGCCCAAAAATGTCACCTCTTAAAAAAATTCTTGGAGCTTCTAATGTCAACTGTTAGTCACCTTAGTTACAAATGAGAGCCTTGCGGTCATGTCTTAGTAACATTGGAACTGAACTACAGGCAATTCTCGGAGTTCATGCTTGCTAAAGTGCAAAAAGTTTTGAGACAATTTTTAAGCATATCCGTATTGACTCAAACTTACCATGTTTTAGTAATGAGAATGAATAAGCCTGTTGAAGTTTTGTTACAAGATTTTCTCATGAGATTTGACAAGAAAGGTTTACCACAGTAAGTCATAGAAATATTTCTACTAAATGAAGGATGTACCATAAACAAAAAGAAAAGCTGCTTCCCCCCCTCCCCAAATCTCGAAGAAAAGACTAAAAGTCAGAATTGACTGGGATTTTTTTAGCAAGAATCCTTGTAGGATGTGAAATGCCATCCAAACTAAAGGGAACAGCATGTTTCTTGCATACTTGGGTTCATGTGGTTATGTATCTATATATTTTTTGCCTTTGGTGTTTTGTGATGGGATTTAGTGATGCAATGGAAATTCTTTTTTCTAGATTAACATTGACTATGATAGATGCCGATACGACTGTTTTGGTTTTAATGTTACTTTGTTGAGGTTTTGGTTATTCTAGAACTGAAATTGAGTTTATTAAAATATTTTCTGAAAGAGTCTGAAAACCCATGTTCACATAGTGGGATCATCTGCTTGATATTCTGTGCAGCCTTGGGATCTCCTGCTCTAATCTTTTAAACCCCAAAGTTTGCACTGTCTCCCCGAGTCCTTCCCATAAGCTTAGCTAAGCCAAATACAGAAATGAGAGAGGGGTATTGAGAGCTCCCGTTACTGACATACCCTAAGTTGGCAGCCACTGCACATTGCATTGGAATATATTTCCATGATGGCAGTATTATTGCAGTTTTACAGACTGGAAGAAGCCAGCGCGTGCAGGGTGAGCTCTCTAGAGATTTGTGTTGTGCTCATAATGGTAATTTCCAAGTGCCCATGAAATAAATCTGTGAGCAAATTTAAGCGAGCTGCTGCAAAAATAGGTCTAAAATTCTCGAGACTTAGCCCACCAGTATTCACTCATATACAGATAGGTAGTCCCTGTTATTTTTTACACATCCTATCAACAGAAAATATTTAACAGAACAAGAATTTGAAGATGGAAAGCAGCCATACTCCAATAACGGGATTATGCAGCTTTTTACCGCTACCAACAAAATAATCACCTGGTCATCATTTCTAGTGATATATTATAGACATCAAAAAATTCTCTTGTTCATCAGGAAGAAAATCTCTTCTCTATTCCCTAATAATTATTTTACATTACCATAACTCCAGACTAATTTTATGAACGATTGCGGAGAGATATCAATATTAATATTGCAAACCAGACATAAATGAATCACCCAGGTAATTATTTGCGAACTAAATTTTTTTATGAAGGTCATAACAAAACCAATCTTATTCTCTTCTGCATCAAAGCTGGTCTGACAATGAAAAATTAAATGTGCAGGGAAACATAAATGCTTTATAGATATTTTAAGAACCTGGCACCTCTCTGGTAAATTAGGTAAATCCATTGTATCATATCTGTTCCACTCATTGTTGAAAACAAGCACAGGACAGGCTAGCTGAGACACTCATGAGAAGTATGAACAAAACACTGCGTGTTGGTAACAGGGATATTCTTGAGGCACTTGAAAACTGTAGTAATGACTGGAGAAGTTAGGTTGTCACATTTACCTTAAAGATTGCAGCAAACATTCCCAGGGAACACAAAGTACAATGCAGGCCCCTTACCTGTATGATCTAGTAGTACCATAATTAGACATACCCAATTCCAGAGCTTTCTCTGCTTCATAGGTCACTACCATGAGCAACAGCAGGGCTGTATTCAGGCACTGGATGGCTGGACAGCTGTGGGACATGTCTGTGTTAGGTGACCCAGAGATTTGCAGGACGGCAGTACCTTTAGACTGTATGTTCTAAACCTGTGTAGGAATGTACAGCTTTTCAGGAATTGCAGACTCTAGTATTTGGGCTTCCGGCTGAGCTACTAAAGCACAGACCAGTTGCCCATAGCTGAGATGACCCACTTGTCTGAGGGAACATGATTTTTGTGAAATGTCAACATCTTTTTGCACTTTTCAAAAAGAGCTCTTGTGTGCCTATTCTCTGTGTTTGTATAACCCCGGATACATTTGACAGGATGAGCTCCCTAAAATTAACAGGGTAAAATAAATACACTTTTGCATTGTTGTTATAAATAGCTTAAACAGTCATTAAAACCATAAGTGCTGCCAGATTCCAGGCACTTTTCATATCCTAAAAATATGCTTTAGTAAAAAGGAAACTACTACAAAGTTTTCACACCAGAAAAATCTCCAGAACCTTAAACTCCAAGGAAGCAAGCAAGCAAAGAAGGTAGTTTAACCATCCTCTTTTGGTCCTCCTTTCTTAATAGCTTTTGCCTTGTTGCCTTCTGTTGCAAATACTGAAATCCTTCCTTTCTAGTATTTACCACTTTTGTCACTGGAAGAAAAATCGTGAACCCAGTACTGAGGCAAGCGAATAAATCCTTGAAAGGATTGGAAGTCAAGTTGCAGCTGTTATTTCTCTGTTTCTTAATGTGAGTCTGCAGCTGCTTGCTGCAATGTTAGACAAATATTTGTCACTGCTAGGTCCATGCATTCAACTGAGCACTGTGACATCCAGCTTCTTGTGGCTAATTTTCATGCGATTTTCTTGTAAGGTATTTCATACTATTATTTTTAGCTGCTAGTACTTTATGGATAGTTGTGCAAAATAACAGTCTAATCCAAAAGCAAACTTGAACAAAGGCTTTGCATTACCGTGTCGTTCAGTGTGACGAAATGTACTGAAGACTGAAAGAAAATGATTAGTCATCTGGATGTGCAGAAGAGAACAAGTAGTGAGTCAATTTACTGTGCTTCTTAGCTCACATCAGCTTGCTATAGTTGAGCAAATTCCTCAACCATTTGCATAAAAGTGCCAAACTTTAGAAAGGTATACGAAGGATGAGTAATCTGCTACACATCTATAAAAGAGACAGTATTCAATACCTCTCAATGGGAGTCTGATAAATTACTTTAGAATTGCTTCCACTGTAGTGTAAATCAGATTATCTACCTGTTATCTGAAAAATGCTGTGAGGGTACAATCTACCAGGGATGCTAAAAATATGTGCTACTTGTGTATCATTTGAGGAAGAACCTTCAGTCATTCGTGGCCTGGAAATCTGCACTAGTAAAAAGTTGTCATCAAGGAAACCTCAAAAGGTAAAGATTGTTATCATAACTGCTGCACACACAGGAAAGAACTCAGCAGGGTTTTTCACCTTAGTACTGCTGAAGTGATTAGCTATTCAGATACTGTCTTGCTCCCAGCTTCTGCCTGTGATCATTTGTCTGCTTTCTCACTCTGAGTATTTACTATGTATTCCTCTTTCCCAATGCCATCCATTCAACAGTGCTGACAAAAAAAATGCTCCACCACAGTGGACACCAGTGCCTTAGGAAATATCTTTTCAATTAACCCATGTCATGTGGGTTGTGTTTATTCTAGGGATAGGTAATTTACTATTGAAGAAAGGCTTTTAAACTATAATTCACAGTAAGAAATGAATGGGTGTGATGTTCTACCTTCAAGCCAGTATCATATAAATAAAAAAGGGACTGTCTGTACTTAAGAAAGTAGGCTGAGTTACTGTGGAAGACTTTTTTTCTTTCCTTCTGCACTGGTTTGTGGATGACTTTGAGCAATCGCATAACCAAAGAATGAGAGCTTATTCAGCATCTAGTATGACTTTCCTCAAATACTGTATTCAGTAAGCACCAGACCTGTTTTTCTGGAATATGTTTGGCTCTGAGGTTGAAACCACTCTGAATTACAGTCCTTATAAAGAAGGATCTTCCCTGAGGCTACAATGGCTTCTGGAGCTTAGGAAATGTGAATGGAGGTCAGGTGCTTCTAGCCAAGTCTTCTGGAGATAGTTGGAAATGACGATAAGATGAAGAAAGAAGAGTATTGATAGATTGAATATGAAGGGTGGCAATGAACAAGGAGCAGTCCAGGAATAACTAGGATATCAGGGTCCTGATGAGCACTGACAGATTCATTACTTGGTCTTTATAAATAGTCTCTGGGACTGTCTGTGTTTTTGCAGTGGGCGAAGTTAGAATTAGTTTCATAAGGTTTGTAAACTGTTTTAATGATTGCGTAGTTTTGGGGGTCTGTAAATTCTAGTGAAGCTTTCTGCCTTTCTAACCAGAAATGTCAGAGGTGTTAGATTCTTTTGCTGTAAAGAATATGTGCTCAATATCCCTTAAAATATAGTGTGCATTGTTAATGCCTAATATTTGCCTTAGTAATGATAACACTGACATTTTTTCTTAGTTCTATAAAACCAAATTTGGGTAATAAACTGATTTAAACAGAGGAAACCTGCCAGAAATGCTTTCTGTCTGTACAGTTCCTGTAATAACTATAATAACTGCTTGGTGCTAGCACTGGATTAGAGCAGGCACACTAGGTAACGTATGCTACACCTCCTTACAAAAATTCTGAATAGGGCTTTATTCCATACAGATTATGGAATATATGGAAAATTCTTAGCATTATTAAGCATGGTTCTCACTTCTTTATGCAACATTTCTCAACTTCTAACCATTTTACATCTCTTTTACTGCATGACTTTTTTAGATAATCCAGCAGTTTATTTAGCATAAAGACTATTTTACAAGGCATGTTGAAAAATCTAGATCTTGATTCTTCACTCTGCCTCACACTGTCCTTGTGCTCTTATCCTCTCTCCCTAGCTCTGCTGGTCGGCATTTTTTTTGCCTAAATCTTACCCTATTTCTTGAAACATGGTATCTTTACAACAATTTCCCTTCTTTCTGTATTTCTGGTGTAAAAAGAATTATAGTTGAATTGAAAACTATTCCCTGTGAGATTAGTGTAACTTCAGATTGTGATACAGTATTTTATAGGTTGTAGAGAATATTTGAACAGCATGGACAGTGCATTTAGAAATTAGCTGCTTCTTGTCTCTTGCCACACAAATGATTTCATTGATTTGTGTATGAAAACATCCAAAGAAAGACTATAAAGGCATTTCTTTTTTTGAAAATATAGGCAAACTTGCAAAGATGAGATGCTTGCTCCTAGCTTTCTACAGCATGTCAAGTCAGCAGTAGGCAGTGCATGTCTTCTACTGTAAGCTACCATAACCACAAAAAAAAGTAGAAAAGATTCATGCTATTACTTTAGGTAAAAGAAGAAATAAGTTTGATGCAAAACCATTATACTACTATCTCTTTGTACAGAAAATATTGCTTTTTGGATGACATTTGACAGTGATTTTTATTATTCATATGATCATAGAAGTTAGTGTCTTAATATCACTTTGTTTTTAATTGCAGAATGTCATATTTCAGTGTTTGGAATTTCAAGTATTCTAATATTTGAAAAGGAACGTAGCACGAATGTTTTCTCCAAAGACTCCATAATAAGGTTGTTGATTACATATCTATAACTCCAGCCACAGCTTAAGAAAAATTATATGGGATTTTCTAATATGAAATACATCTTTAAAGTCTTTTCTTAATATCCTTCTCCCATGCCCACATTCTTATACAGAACCCATTTTAAGAAAAGGAGCAGAAAGTTAGCACAGGATATAGTTTCTGTCTAATAGAATTAGTTGCAAAATACGAATTTTGTGCCTGATTGACCACTTTTTTTTCCCCTTCATTTCTGGAATGAGAGGGGAAAAGTGAAAATCATGATATAAATTCAGAATATGTTCTTTGTATTTCCTGTCCTGTCTGTGTACACTTGTGGTGTTACTAGTCAATTACAACAACAAAATTCTCAAAGTATACTCTGCTTCTGAAAAGATTCATTCAGGTTTCTTTTTTTTTTTTTTTTTTTAAATTACAGAAAATTTTTTACTGTGAAGTGTTATTATTAGTTGTGCTCAACCCAGCAACAGCAACAATTTGCTTTCTGAAGGCTGCATTGTACATTAGAGGCATAGTTAAAAGTTGCACGCTCAGAGCAGTTGTACAAGTATGGCAATGTATTCTGATCAGTTCAGTATCTTGGCAGGTTTTCTGGCAGGAAGTGGAGGAAGTCTTTAATACTTTTTGTGGATTGTGAATTAATAATTTAGACAAGTATAGTGTGCTTGCTTTATGACCATGAATGTGCTGCATTTGATCTTTGCATTTTCAGAACTCCATTCACTATAATGTTATCCAGGTACTGTACAAAAATCAGTGCAGCTTGTTCAGGATGTTCAGGGACAAAAAAAAAAAAAAAAGAGATTCATATCTACTAATATAAAGACTAAAATAATTAATAATAAAAAGCAATACTTACTCTTTCTCTAAAACAGCCGTATAGTGTTCTGAACCTTAAGTTATGAGATTGTTTATATATTTCACAAAAAGATATTCTCAGTTCCAAGTTCCCTGAAGTCCACAAAAAATTGTTCGGTTTACAGGACCAAAATGGTTTAAATGCAATAAAAACATCACAATAAATATGATAAATATTTATTTTAGATATTTAATAACAAATTCCACAAATACAGTGAGAGCTATGGTAGAATGGTAGGACCTGGCACCACTGTATTATCCTTATGCTTCTCTGAGTTTACTCAAAAAGCAGAATTACTGGAAAGAGTTACTTGCTGACAACTTTGTCCATATTATTTGTCCTGCACAATGTGAAAAATAAATGTGCTTTTATCTGTTGCATATGGATTTTAGGGACCTTAAAGAAAGAAAAAGTTGACACGAGTTGCCTTTGACATCAAAATAACTTGACTTTGCAGGGAGGAATTTCAGAGTGAACATTTCTGCCAAGTAAGTGGCATTTTTCAACAGTCACTATATAGAATACACATTTTGTGATCTGCATCATTTTTAGCCTGGCAAAACTAGCACAAGTGGAAAAGAGAGACGCTGACTTCCTTTGTTTAGCAAATTTATTGGATAATGCTTCTTCTATGAATCCTGGCAGTGATGCATAGCCATTTTAATTCACTTCAATTCTTCTCGGACAGCAGTGCAGTGTCTCTGTGACTGAGAAACAAGGAAAGAGAACCGATCTTCCTAAAGATTTCTTTAAAACCTGCAGTTTATAGTTATGTGCTTGTTAGCTACAAAACTTTTTGAATGCACAGATGGAAGACCTTTCTATCCTAATGCATTTGGGTAAACAATACACTGACTACAAGGAATACTGTAAGAGGGGAATGGGGGGAAGAGAAGGTTAAGGGAGGGAGAATATTGGGGAAAAAAAAAATAATCCTGAAAGTGGAAACTTGATTAGCGTAGGAGTTTCTTCCTGTTCTGTGACCTCTGAACCTCATAGGTATTTTCTTCTTTTTGGAAAAAAATATTACAGTGAGTTGTCCAGCACAGCAGGATACCACCTCAGCAGCCAACTGTCTATGAACTCTCTTCTCTGAGCATGCAGGCATTCTTCTTTCTTTAATTTTTTTTTTATTTCACACATCATTTAGTGCTCACTGCATAATGCTACAAAAGGAGCTTAATACAGTGGATGACAGTGATAAACTACCCCAAGTTCTCAACAGAATCTATTCAAAATTGTTCTCTCTTCCACTTAAGAAAACAAAGCAAAACAAAATACTTATTTTATGGTATATACTATTTTGGAGGAATTAGTCAAATTTAACAAAACTTGTATTGAACTGTAATGTACATCAATAGCTCTTTGAATTCAACAGTGGTAGGAGCTCTATGTATTGAATTCAAACTGGCATTTCTCCCTGGCCGTGGATTACTTCATGGTATTGTACTTTTAGTTGGTAGAACTATGCCTTTTACAAGAAGAATGAAAACACTAGCCTGTTCGTATTTTCTTATTTGCAAGAATGACAAATTTTAAATCTGTCTTATACCTTTTGTATACCAAGAAAAATCACCGTGGGTCACCTTCACCTTGAATTTGCCCTGAAAGATCCTTATTCTTGCTTTCAAAGAACTCTGGATATTTGAAGTACACATATACAATAAGAATTTTAACTTCTGGAACAGATCTGTTACCCTTTTGCCTAGGTGGCTAAGAATAGCTATATTACTTCAGTTAACAAAGGGGAAATAGTTCTCAATTTATTTTCTGATTTGTTTTAATTGTGATTTTTTTCTTTGTTTTGCATTTTTTGTAGTTGCTGACAATTTCAGATTCTGGTGATGTCACTGATTTTGCATACTTTGTGTGACAGAATAAGCACATTCTAAATGTTTTACTGGGTATGCAAAGTCCTCCATTAGGAATCAGAAACCCCCTGTGCCAGGCACTGACAAACCTAAGCCAGAGCGCTCTCTTCTCGCCTCTTTCCCACAATTATTCAGTGAAAGATAGGATTTGCCTAATCGTCATTATTCGTATTGCCTCAATTGAACTAATACTGCCTGTCTGTATAACTTCTACGTAAGTTATAATAAATGAAACTTTGTTCTAAGGTGTTATTGTGGAAAACAGGATCCCCTTATTTAAAAGGACTCCATAAATATGGCTAATCTGCCTTCTAACTGTGCCTCTTTGTTCATAGTGGTTCCTAGTCTCTCTCTTGTGAGCATTTTTTTATTTTCTTGTCTTGTCTTGTCATTTCCACTCCCCAGCCCCTGGTACAATTGCAAAACAGAATTTTACCACCCGGTCCAGCCCAGCAAATCTATCTGTAGCACAGCGTGCTGCTACTTGCAGGAACTTTGCTTAAGCCAAATTCAGCGGTGTTGTGAATGGTGTAAATTACATGCCAGTAAATCAGTGTAAGTCAGCATGAAGGCAATTTAGATACTAGAAAGTGTAGGTTGTAATAGGAAAGAATCCAATTTAGGTATGTCATATAATGGAATGTTGTGTAGCTGATCACTTTCATAAGTTATACGTTTAGGCTCTAAACCCACTATTTGGAAGGCTGCATCTAATGTCATACAACATAACACAAGAATTTCCATACAAACCCCCCAAAAGCTCCATAGTAGTAAAAAAGGAATACTTTTTTTTAGTGGTGACCACAATGACAAGCACAAAACAAGGGAACAGAAAGGGAGCTGAATGCATGGTGTATCAACTACGTCAAAGAGTAGGGAGGCATTGTTACATACATTGTAACATTGTTACATTTTTAAAACTTAGCAGATGGTTTGACATAACTAGTTTGCTGGTGAGTTCTGCTTTTCATTTCCATTTGAGAACTGTCTTAGGATACTGCTTTATGCTCTTAGTTGCCCTAATTAAGGCTATTGCTTTTGTGTGTACATTTAAACTAAAAAGTTAGTACAAAAAAAAAAAAGGGGGGGGGGGGGGGGGTTGGAGAGCACAAAATTAA